>NC_137831.1:12381302-12663802 GCF_963921795.1 Nannobrachium achirus
GTTTTTCCACTTTCCACAAGTATTATGTCTTATAATTCCTAATATATATGAGTTAAGTAAAAAATATCTAATTCAACAAAATGAGAGGGGAGTACATTAAGACTTTAAGAGATTAAAAACTTCTAGTTTGTGGTTTACAGTCTGGTAAATCAAAAAAATATCTTAAAATATCCAAAATTTTAAAATACGGACTTAGACTGTTATTCGTCTCAGGTACTCGGGCTCAAGCCCCTTTGATGTCTATGTGTGCACGTGCCTGGTACGGGTAGTAGCACACACACATGTACGTGTTCTCGCACCATATCATGCACTGTGGTGCAGCCACACACAGCCACACACACATACCCCCCCACCCCACACCCCACACTTCAGAGTCACTGGTAGCAAAATTTGATTTCCGCCTCATAACTCTCTCCATAATGTGATATCGCCGGCACTAAATTGCCAAGATAACCTTTATCAGAGTAGAGGTGAAAGCCCCTCTCTCTCCCTCCCCTGGAATCATTGAGCGGTTCCCTATAACCGCCGGGCCAGAAAAAAAGAAGAAAAAAAACACAAGACAAGCGAGAGGGGGGGATAATGGATATTTTCCCCCGGGCACAGCCGCGGACATCTCAAGCTCGGCGTCACCCAGCCATTTGGACTGGTGCCAGGCGGGCGAGGGAAAATGCTTAGGCCATCAAGACCTGCAACGCATTATTACTTTAACCAGTATTATATGCTTTAACTATTCAAAAATAGCAGATATACAAGCTCTTGAAAATTTGTGCAAGTCTTTGAATGTTTTGACCCGCTTGTATCAATGTCTTCTAAATCCTTCTTCTAAATCAGTGGTTCTCAAACTTTTCCGTGTCAAGGACCCCCAAAATGACATGTATTTGGCTGCGAACCTCATCTCAAAATATGATGTTCCAGGGGACCCCCCCAGAAGCAAATGTTTGAGTTACAAATGTCGCTTTAAAAAAGTTATATTCAAAGATTTGCAAAAAATAAATCTACAAGCTCACAGCGTGGCACCCGTGCCGCTCTGTGAGCTTGAATCAGATATACAAGCTCACAGCGTGGCACTCTGTGCCGTGCTGTGAGCTCGTATACCTGCTATTTTTCAATAGCTAAAGTATACAATAATTCCAGTTCTAAATAGGTTAAAGGGGAGAGGAGAATCGGGACGGACTGAGAATCTGAATGATCCTCCAGCTGTAAGCCTGCACCCCCCCCCCCCCCCCCCCCCCCCGCCACCGCCACACAAACAATCCACTTGGCACCCCCTTACACAAAGCCTTCATGTGTCCACGTGCTCGTGTGGGTGGGTGTGTGTGTGTGTGTGCATGTCCCTGCTCTCTGTGTTCTCAATAGCCCTTTTGTTTACTTTGCCCTAGGAATAAACATATAGATATATCAGTCCAAGGTCTCACGGGTATCTCGGGTTATTTTCCGAGTTGTTGTCAACATTGCGCTTCGGTGGAAGTTAAACACGTTTAGATTCAGGGAATGTAAATGAAACTTTTAACTTTTAACCGCCATCTGGCCTTTATGCCTCGGCCATTGGACCGCTGGCCAGAGGCATTATGTTTCCAGATTGCACGCCCACCCGTCCATCCGTCCGTCCATATAGGCTATCTCAGGAACGCCTTGAGGGAATATCACAGCATTTGGCTCTTTTATGAACTGATTAGAACTGTGTTAGGTTCTAATCAGGTCAAGGCCACTCTGACCTCGCAAACAGGCCATCTGTAAAAAGTGCCCTCTCCAGACTATGAATGCAGTTTTTACTATGGGGAAAGAAATGCAAATGCCCCCTTTCCATGGCATACTTGAAGGCAGCATTCAAGAGAATTTCCTTTTCCAAACGCTCCTGAACTTGAATGCAGCATCTTATGTTGAAAGAATTGCCCTCTCTGTGTAGAAATCCATGCCTTTACACCACATTGTATTGACTTGATTATGCTTACATCAGTGTGCACCTAAAAAAGCAGACCTCCAAGCTCACAACGCGTTGCAGCAATATTTCCACCAAAAGGCCCTTTTAGAAATGTCAGCCCCTGCCTCTCTAACATTCTCTGCACGTCCCTGCACAGGACAGCCAAAGATGTAAACTGCAACTGGTTTTTGGAGGCATGCATCATAAATGTATTCTTTCCTTTATTGTATTACAGTATATTTGAGTTGCAACGGAAATCCGACATCCTTATGTGTTTGAATAATTACCAAAATAAAACTATGATCCTGAATAAAAATAAGGTTTAGATAAGAATACAGTACAGGTTAAGCATCTTTAAAAACCTCTATGTAGCAATATGGGTGATGTATATAGTGGGGGCGGGGTAATAGAAGGTACAATTATAGAATATATAATGTATGGTGAAGTCAGGTACCGTACCGTATACACATAATAAACATTAATTACATCAAGTACGCTTTTCATTCTGTAAATGTGTACATTGGCGCAAGAGACAGTACCAGAGCGGTCAGGCCTCAACAGCAGTTGCACTCAGGCTCCCCCCCCCCCCCCTTCTGTCCAGCTCTCAATAGCGATTAAGTTCAGGGCACACGGGTTAAACGCATCATTCAGAAGTATGTTCCAGCACGCTACATGAAGAGATGGAGCGTCCATGCTTTTGCTTTGTAAGTGTGTGCGTGTAGAGTTATGATGTGGAGGCGCGAGTCAAAAATGAAAGCATGTGAAGGAGCTAACCGAACGGCAGGTCAGTTTCCATGGCTGAGTGATCTCCCACACACAGGCTTCACATGCATGGGCCCCGAACACTAGCTTTCCCTTTACAGACGTTTTACACAAGGCTGGGTGATGTGGAAAAAAATCAAGTGTGTGTGGGCGCTATAGGGCATTCACCAAATATTCGAATATTCAAATATCAAAGTCCATATTCTAAGTTTTTCACCAAAGTAGAATATTCGCTTTTTTTTTTTTTTTTTTTTCTCTTTAAAAATATATATTTATAAAGCTTGGCGAGATAGGAAGTCAAGAATGAGTTGTCAATGCCCCTGGTGGATGAATTTGTTAATGCTCTATACCAGGGCTTCTCAAACCTTTTTAGGCCGTGACGCCCAAAATAAACATATTTGAACTGGGGACCCCCACCCTGACAAGCACTTGGAATTGTAGGTATTAATGTGACTCGGTTCCGCAGATAGATATTGTGAAGGCGGTGTGAGCATGTAGATCGGCTATTTTTACAATGTTTGCCTCTTGCTTACGGTACTTAACATTTGACAGTTTGGCCAGTCCTGTCGAATATTCGACTATTCGAATACTAAAAATCACTATTCATGAGTGCCCTAGTGTGCGCCAGTGTGCGTGTGTGTGTGTGTGTGTGTGTGTGTGTGTGTGCGCGCGCGTGTGTGTGTGTGTACGTGTATGTGTATGTGTGTGCAAAGAAGAAATGGACAACATAAATAAATTAATAAATACATGAATAAATAAATTACAATTTAGGCATTTAGCATTAAGTTGATCATCTTGGGACCCCCCAAAATAATGTGGGGATCCCCCACAGGTTGAGAACAACTGATGTTAATCACATTTTAGCCTTTGCATAAGCCTGCAAGGGTCGTCGAGGCTTTGGCAAGTGCTACATCATGATAATTATCTAAAATAGGCATTTGGAATAGTTGACATACAGCATTCAAAGACGCTAGTAAAAATACAACACAACACATATTATATTGTACACATATTATTACTAGTAAGACGCCTCAGGATTGACATGCGACCTCGCCCTAAAGGGCCAGTTACCCAATTTCAACAGTGCCTGTTGAGATCGGCACAGGGATCTCCATATATGGGCATAGAACGGACAAGGACGTAATCAATTTGCAAGTGTGATCTGGGAATGCCATATTTGGGCATGTCAGAACATGCCCATATATGGGCATTCCCAGATACGCCCTTAATATCGATGACGCTGGGACAGGGATCTCCATATATGGGCATAAAACAGACAAGCATGTAATTAATTTGCAAGTGTGATCTAGGAATGCCCATATATGGGCATGTTCTGACATCACATTGTCGACTATATATGGGCATAAAATATATGGGTATAAAAGGGACATGAAGCCAGAGCGTGATGTCAGAGCAGCAAACCCATTCTGTTAAGAGTGGTTCCCCTGAACAGTGACATCAAAGCATGATGTCACAGTGATGTCACAGTGATAAGGGAACCAATAGACTGTAGAAGTGTGTACTTACTGACTGAATGACTGACTGACACAGACGGAGACAAGCTACGGCATTTCTCATGATATACCTTCGGTCGCAAACAACAATATCCTTAATCATGATATCATGGTATCGATATATCGATTGATATGTGCCCTATGATGGCAAACTTTTTCATAAGACCAGAATCAATCTGGCAATAGACTGGATCTCTCTATAGGAATGAATGCTAAAGAAAAGGAACGCTGTCTTTAACCCATTTAGGCCTAAAATTATTGACTGCTTTAACTATTGAAAAATAGCAGATATACAAGCTTGCAGCTGCGAGCTTGTAGATCTGCTATTTTTTGAAAAAGTAGTGAAAATGTGTGCATATCTTTGAATATATGTATTTTCAAAGCGAACGTTTGTAACTCAAATTTTGCTTCTGGGGATGGTCCATGGAACTCAATATTTTGAGATGCAGGTCCGTGGCCAAATACATATCATTTTGGGGGTCCTTCACATGAAAAGGTTTGAGCACCACTGACATAGTAGTCTCTCAAGAACAGACTAACTGAGCTCCAGTCAAGTGAAAAGGACCTTTTCTTTGACGATGGCTAACCAGTTTGCTGACATATAGAAACATAGGTTTTTCAAAAAATCTTAGAAGGATTCAAAAGACACTTATAGAATCGGGTCAAAATTCAAATTTTCACGATTTTTCAAAAATAGCAGATCTACAAGCTTGCAGCGCGGCACTCGGTGCCGCGCTGTGAGCGTGTATATCTGCTATTTTTCAATAGTTAAAGCATAATATAATGATACACAATAATGTGTACCCGTTCTGTTAATACCGCCGGTCCGTTATGTCTGACAGACATCTGCGCTAGCCCGTTCACGATGGTGTCTAGAGATAACAGGGAATATAAATGGGCAGAGAGAAATACCAAGAGACAGATTTGTTATCCATTTAATTTAGTCGAAACACAAATCAAAATAGCTGCGAGTAAAAACATGTCAGTGATGGATGGTTTGGATGAAATTATCTAGTTCTGAGCCAATCGTTGGATTTCGCTGCCGGCTAATTTAATTGCATTTGAAGGGACATTGGTCAAATGGTTATAATTAAAGTTGCAGTCGTTTCGATTGAGCGGCAGATACCATTTTCCACTTAGTCTCAACAGTTTAACTTCGTGGAGGTAAACTCTATTTAACCACGCGAATCCCGGTTGGCTTATACTTTGACATACCGACAAGTTGTGAAAATAGAAAATAGTGCCACGTTGTCAGCTTGTAGATCAGCTTAGCTTAGGGTTAGTGTTCAAATACATGCTCATTGCGAGGCGTTGTGAGCATGTAGATCGGCTATTTTCACAATATTCATCTGTGGAACTGAGTCACATGACATTTTATATCTACAATTCCAAGTGCTTGTCAGGGTGGGGGTCCCCAGTTCAAATATGTTTATTTTGGGTGTCACGGCCTAAAAAGGTTTGAGAACCCCTTGTATAGGACACTAAGAACCAGCCAAGTGTTCCTCACTTATAATTCACCGTAGGTTCACACCATGAAGGAGTGCATGCCTATCAATGTAGTGCTACCACTTTTGTTCAATACAATCATGTGATGTCACAAAAGGTTGTGAATGGGACGTGATTTCACAAGTGTTTGCAGCTAGCGGTAAATGTGGATTTAAAAAAATAATAAAAGAGAAAAAACTGAAGAACGACAACATCTCAAATGTGATCTCTGTTCTCTGTCAGGAGAAGCTTGTGGGTTGAATGTGAATGCTTGAGAAGCCGGGAACGAAGTATGTAGCGTTTTGCAGGCAGACAATATGGCCATCAGCGGAGTAAATGTCCTCATTCTACCTCCCGATCCTTTTCAAGTCCCTTCCCCCCTTTTTCTTGCGCCTGCCCCTCTCCCCCTAACACTGCCTCTCCCACTGTCTCTCTCTCTCTCTCTCTCTCTCTCTCTCTCTCTCTCTCTCTCTCTCTCTCTCTCTCTCTCTCTCACACACAGACACAACGTTTATAACAGGGGTCTTCAACATTTTCAGGCCAAGGACCCCTTAATTGAGAGAGAGAGATGAAGCAGGGACCCCCACAACCTTCTCATAGATTCCATATAGTTTCACACACACAGACACACACAGAGAGAAAAGGGGGGCTTTATACTGCAGCCTGTCTGTCTTGTGCATCATTAGGAAAGGCCTTAACGTCCCGGGGAAACGGATGATGCCTGTGTGCCGTTTGCGGTGAAGCCATGCATGCAGGCCATGCAGGGACGTGCTGGCCATTGGGAAAAGCGGGACAACTCCCGAACGGCCGGTTCATTCCCGGCCAGTCCAGGCCGGCCATTAGAAAAAAAAGTTAAAATAAAATGTCGGCCTTCGTTCCATTTTGGGGGCTGGGCAGCCAACAAAGTAAATCGTCACTGTCGGGCAGAAACCTCGTATCTCCAAGTTTCATATGTGTAGATTTTTTGCGCAAAGCAAAGCCCTGCTTCATCATACAAGGCTGTCGCACAAAAGTAGTGAAAACAGCAGATCTACAAGCACACGACGCCTCGCGGTGCGAGGCGTCGTGTTCTTGTAGATCGGCTGTTTTCACTAGTTTAAATCATTTTTAAAGTGATAAATACAAAACAAACGGTTTTGGACATACAAGGTTTCCACCCGACAACAACGAAATATAACTCATGTAATTGGCCCACTGGCTTGTCACTTGTCATGGCCTGAAATGGCAAATCTTTGAGTAGCAGCAGCGCTATAGAGAGATCTCTCTCTCTATAGCGCGCAATGAGGGCCTCTCCAACTCTTTTTCCCGGGCTGAATCAGGGGCCCAGCACGTCCCTGAGGCCATGCACCACGCACGCCAAGGCAATCTGCTGCTGCCTGTGTGTGTGTGTGTGTGTGTGTGTGTGTGTGTGTGTGTGTGTGTGTGTGTGTGTGTGTGCTGTCGGGGCTCAACGTGAGTGGACTCACGAGCAGTTAGTTGGCCTAAGGAGGAGCAGTGGACGTCATGGCTCGGCAAACTAGCTTTAGTGTCCAGACAGAGCAGCAGGGGCGTCACAAGGGGGGGAAACTAAGTGGGACTGAGTTACTAGGGCCCAAGGTGGAGGGGCCTGGCAGGGGCGTCAATTGGGTATGGCAGGGGTATGTAGCTGCCATACCCTGGGTCCAGGGGGGAAAATAAAAGTTACCTTTAAATATAAATCCATGAATGTCTCTTTGTCTGTCTGTGTTATGTTGTTAAATTACAGTAAAATAACAACAAAATTTAACAAAATGGTCACTTTAACAAGGTATTGTGGCACGTTTAACATGCCAAGTTTAGCTGCACTTGAACAACCTTTCCAGGCTGCCATATCCAGCCCAAGAAACCGTAGAAATGGGGGAAATAGAATGTACTTCTTAAGGTATGGCAACATGACTACGCACGTGCAAGACGCCAGTCATGTTGCCATACCTTAGCTTTTTCTGAACTGACGTCACTGGGGCCTGGCATTATTTTATGCTTTAGCTATTGAAAAATAGAAGATTTACAAGTTCACAGCGCGGCACCGAGTGCCGCGCTGTGAGCTTGTAGATATTCAAAGTCATGAAAATGTGTGCAAATCTTTGAATATATGTATTTTTTTAACCCATTTAGGCCTATCCTATAGTTAGGCCTAAATCAGAATTTAGCCTACAAAAACAAATATTTTGCAACATACTGTACATGTACTGTAAGCCCCTCCCATACACTAAAATGTGTACCCGGCCTGAATGGGTTAAGCGAACATTAGTAACTAAAAATGTTGATTCTAGGGGGTCCCTGGAACTAAATGTTTTGAGATGGGGGTCCGTGGCCAAATACATATCATTTTGGGGGTCCTTCACATGAAAAGGTTTGAGCACCACTAGAAAGATATAGTTTTTTCAAAAAAAACGCAGATCTACAAGCTTGCAGCGCTGCACTCGGTGCTGCATTGTGAGCTTGTATCTGCTATTTTTTTCAATAGTTAAAGCACAACATAAAGCGTTCCCCCATGAAGAACATTCATGGGGGGCCCACAGTGAATCCTTGCACCCAGGGCCCAGAATTTGGTGCGACACCCCTGCAGAGCAGCAAACGGGGACAGAGAGGCGGGTTCTTGTGTGGGCCACCAATGAATAATGCATGCAGTCCACTCCAAAACGGTGGATTTAGTTATTTATTTTTTACCGTGGCTGTTGATGTTACGGTTGAAGTTTGATTTCATCAATAATTGTTGTTTAACAGTTAATCAAAGTCATTGATTTAACTCTTATTTTGCCGATCCCGAACAAGTTCGGCTTTATTTCAATCCAATACAATTTTTTTTTATTATTTTACTTACCCTGAGCTGCTTGTAGAGCCGTGGGTGGTCCTGGCTCTTCCTACGCTTTCCAGCGAGCCATTTTACCATGGTCCGACGATATATTCCATTAAAAATGGTTTAAAATACATTTTTGAGCCCCCCAATGTTCACCGAATGTTCGGCGCCGCCGGCGGTACGACGTCCAGTGTGCCGATCCCGAATTAATGCGGCTTTTTTAATGAAATGAATAAAATGATTCGAGGCCTACTGAAGCCCCGGCCTAAATTTTCCATCCAGTGACCGAGATCCGGCCGCCCCCGGCCGGCCGTAAACGAGTAACGCCGCCGCGAATCGCCGCCGAATCCAATGCAAACCCACATCTTTGAAGGTAATTTTCTCTGGATTGTGTTTTTAGGGAGGCGGCGCGAGGTTTATTTACGGCGAAATCGCCGAAAAATGATCTTTTAAATGAGAAAAAGCTAATAGCTATTTTGTAGCCATTTTCATCCGGGACCTTTTCATGACGTGCACGAACGTGAGCACGCGCGTCACTGCAACGTGAGTCCCCGGATGCTAATGCGCTCGCCTATGGGAGATACCCTGGCATTCTTTGGCGCCCTCTAGGGGCTGGCACTGGAAGGGTTAATTGATTATTATTATATATTATTAGCCTATATGATTTTCCAAAAATACTGAACCTAGCAGAACAACAAGCTCAAAAGCATAACATAGAGCTTATTGATTTAGTTGATTATATATACAAAAACTGTTCGAAAGTAAGGTAAGACTTTATACTAGTAAGACGCCTCAGGGCGACAAGCGACCTCGCCATGTCTTGGCCATCTGGCCACTAGTGATGTATATCGGACCAGTTACCCATATAGGAGATATGCTGTGAGAGCCCAAACATGCTTACTCAGTTATTCGTTATGTGAAAGTCCTATGTCTATGACATCTGACATCATACCCTTTTATGCCCATACATGGAGATCCCTGTCTGTAGAACCAGCCACACAGATATGGGCCGTCTTGGCCATCTATCTTGGCCATATATGGATTCTGTTAGTGTGGTATGTGGCCGATGTGGCCTCCATAAATGAGCATTCCCATATGAAGTCCTGTTAGATATGGGCATAATATTGATGACATCAGGGAACTCCATATATGGGCATAAAAGGGATTCTGTTAGTGTGACATCACAGTGAAGAGTAGGGCCAAAAGTGTGACGTGACGTGATGTGATGTGACGTGACGGTCATATAGGGACAGCCGGTGGAGGTTTTCATAGTAACTTGCGACCTTACGGTGGCAATAAATGTAGCCCAGTGGCAAATATGCCTGCAGTTCTTTGTAAACCCTCTGTGTGGCACTGTCACTTTAAGAGTTAACGTTTGTTGGGGGTCAAGGGTTGCACAGAAAATTCTGGGAAGTCTTGAACGAAAACAAGCAACCTGTGATGTGAAGAGATTACCTCGGTAAAAATGCTATGCTTTCTTGGTATATGTTCAGATAGATACACAATATTACACATGTAAACACATTCCTGATGCAGTATAGTCTTATATTTGGGTTGAAGTTAAGATGATTAAGAAATAAGAATGCATATTGGTGGTTACAGATTGTAAACCAGAGGTGAAAGCTGTGAACCAGTAGTTCTTTCAACTTGGTTGAGCTTATCTGCCCTCATTTCTCTGTAAGTAGGCCTACTGTTTATCAGTGATTGTATTTCTATTTCAACATATTACTGTAAAGCATGGGTCTTCAACAGGGGGTCCGGGACCCCTAGGGGGTCCTCAGAGTTACTAGAGGGGGTCCTCCAAATCTTTGTTTGATAGAAAGTTTTTTTCTCCTTTTTCATATTAACTACGTGAACCCTAGTGTCCATATTCTGAGAACATTAGCCGAAAATAGCCGATCTACAAGCTCACAACGCCTCGTGCTGCGAGGCGTTGTGAGCTTGTAGATCGGCTATTTTCGGCAAAGAGGTTTGGTGCAGAGGGGAAAAAAGAGCAGATTGAGTGAAAGGTCATGTTTATTAAGTATTGACAGTTCAAATGAGTCTGTAACACAAATTGACATGAATCCAAAATACACTGACGATTATGCTGTCAAACAATGAAACTATATGGAATCTATGAACAGTTTGTTGGGGTCCCTGTTTCATTTCTCTCTCAACTAAGGGGTCCTTGGCCTGAAAACGTTGAAGACCCCTGCTGTAAAGTAAGGAAATGTTTGTTCTCATAGCAGATGTTTTACTGACAATGTTATTGTTATTTTCAGTGGAAAAGGAGTGACGTTTATAAGCGACCAGTGTGTGTTCAGTCACTTCAGTGTGTGAGCTGCATGGCCATCCCAACATACTGTTCATGGTGAGTTTTAGACAACTCACATGTATTAATGTCATTTACTTTTGCTTTATTGTAAGTTATATAGGAATATCTCATTTGATTGTGGTATTTTTCCTTCATTTTGTTTGTTTCTATAGACGCATTTCTGGTCCACGTTACACTGATAAGAACTAGATGCGCATGCAGGTCGGTACCAAAATTAGCCAATGAAATCAGCGCTCCCCAAAACAACAGGTTTGGGGATTGGTGGGAACTGATTACATGATACAGTCAACTGTGCATTTAGTCTCAATGTTTGTAAACAAGAAACGGGTCTATAGAAAGAGCCACTACTGTATTTTTGTACTAGATAATGTATACAGACAATTGTTCCTTCCATTTTGAGAGCCACATTTGGGGTTTTAATTTAATTCTTTGTTTTATTTCACTTTATTTCCTGGCTTGCATTGGGGAAATCTCGCTTTTTCGAACGCACATCATTTTGACAACAGTGCGTCGGCAGGTACCAAAGTGTAGTCCTTCTGATGACTACACAATGGCGTATGCTGTTTCCACTCCCGACCGGATCGGAAACCCGAAGTGATCCCGGGCTACCATGAGACACATTGAGGTTAGACAACACACACCATATTTGGGCGTAGCTGCATTGGGAACTCCTTATATGGTTATTAAGGCTGAGTTTTAGTGACATGAGATGAGCATGGCGATGTGTATTTTCCGGCCAGCCTGCCGGTTGGTCTCCCTTTACACCAATTTGAATAAGATAAGATAGTGATTCTAAATGATTCAATTACTTTTCAAATCAATCAAAAATCTCTAAGAAATTCATAATTGCAGCCCTACTTTGCTTGCATCGTCCCTCAACCTGTCACTCTGGATTGTATACGTATTGCATCATACATGTTAATATTCATATGATGTTGAGTGATGGATTGCACGCCGTTTGTCTCGTCTCGTGGCATGTTCAGCCCATGCCTGGTGATTGCGGGGCTGGCAATGTGGAAATTATATTCAAATCCTGGAAGGGCAGGAGGCGGGGGAGTTCCTCTAATACCCGCCATTCTTTTGTTGCTGTAAACAAGGCCAGATGCTTCAAAGAGCCGGAAAGAAAATGAGATCCAGAAGTCTCACAAAGGTGTCTATGGAGATTGGAGATGCGTTTCCCCGTGCCTATTTTCCGCTGACTGATGTCTAGACTCTCAACAATGTTAAGTGGCCCGCGCGTACGTTGCAACCTCAAAGCGTCAACGTTTCCCGGAATTACAACAGGTGGCCTATTTGCCTATTTTTGATATATAGTGCTGCCGTCTGCTTTGGATGGTTCGGATTTGGTCTCAAGGTCATTGTACGTCCATGGCCACGGGTATAAAGTTATTCTGCTGGGCCAATACGTTTGGGCCAAATAGTTTCAAACATTTTCAGGTCAAGGACTGCAAATTGATATGGATTTGCTCGCGGAGCTCATCTGAATGAGAAAGAAAAGCATTTGAGTAGTTCATATTTTTCAAAATTCTTCAAAATATCGGAATAGCTCAAGTGAGTCAAGTATAACATAGTGTTAGTGATTTTTATTCTGTACCCCCTAAAGATAACCTGGCGGTCCATGGACCCCACTTTGAGAATCATTGAATTAGAGGTCAAAGGGTGGGTCAAATATTTTGACTGGGGATGTCTTTAACCATCTTAATCCTGCACGGCATGGCATTATTTATATATTTATATATTCATATAGGCTAACATTTTCAATGTTGTTTCAGAAATATATCTGCTTCTCACAACATGTCAATGCGACACATTTTTGTGAACTTTAAAATAGAGCTTAAGTGGTTCAAACGAGCATACGAGCGATCGTTCCCATAATGGACTGAAGCTGTACTAGTCTATTTCATTCTTTTTCCTGACATCCTGAAAATTGCTTGTAGATCTGTTGTTTTCAAAATATTTGTACACATTTGAAAACTAGGATTTGGATATTCTGCATGAATGAGTACTTTTTTCTTTTACTTTAAGTACATTTTGATGCCATTACTTTTGTACTCAAGTACATTTTTAATTCAGGACTTTCACTTGTAACAGAGTATTTCTACATTGCAGAATGTATACTCTTACTTAAGTAAAACATCTCAGTACTTTTTCCACCACTGGTTGTGTGCGACTTTCTCGCAGGTGCGCGAGCTCCTGGCATAAAAAAAAAAACAAGCACAGCAGCTGCAAACCCACGGGCAATGAAGTCACCTCCCCCCATGTTCCAATCCACATCCAATCAATGAGGACCAACCCCCCACTCCCCAGGGGTGTCACACCAAATTCTGGGCCCTGGGTACAAGGATTCACTGCGGGCCCCCCATGAATTAACTATTGCAAAATAGCAGATATACAAGCTCACAGCGCGGCACTCGCCGCGCTGCGAGCTTGTATATCTGCTATTTTTGAAAAATCAGGAAAATGTGTGCAAGAAACCTATGTTAAGGACCCCCAAGATGATATGTATTTGGCCACGGACCCCGATCTCAAAATATTTAGTTCCAGGGACCACCCAGAAGCAAAATTTGAGTTAGAAATGTTCGCTTAAAAAATACATAATATTCAAAGATTTTCACACATTTTCACAACTTTTCAAAAATAGCAGATCTACAAGCTCGCAGCGCGGCACTCGGTGCCGCGCTGTGAGCTTGTATATCTGCTATTTTTCAATAGATAAAGTTATTAGGGCCCCTCCACCTTGAGCCCCAGTAACTCAGTCCCACTTTCCTACCCCTTGTGACGCCCCTGCCACTCCCTATCCCCCTCCCAACTGCGTCCTGCCCATTCTCGTGGCACAGGTGCAGAAGGCTAATGGGGGAGTCAAAGGTCACGAGAGGCTTGTACGAAGACTGAGGCCGTTGACAGTGCTTGACCCGGCGGAGTGATCCTCGTTGACCTCTGGGTGAAAGGACACAATGCTGGGTCGCCAGGTGTCCCTCGGAGCCGTTGATGGAGGAGGATGGCTCTCCTTCGGGGCTCGATCAGCTCGCTCTCTTGGTCTGGCTGTGTCGCTGATTAGAAGCAGCCGTGTTGGCAGTATAGGACTGACAATAGCAGCAAGGATGGAATTGCTGAGGGAGTTGTGTGGGGGAATCAATGTCTCTGCTTTTTTTTTTTTGCGACTGTCAGGTCGCAGTTACTATCAAAACCTCCACCGGCTGTCAGTCAGTCTGTCAGTCAGTCTGTCCGTCACGTCACACTTTTGCTATACTCTTATCTCCGCCACCATTGCCCCTATCCATGCCAAACTTTGCACACACACTCCTTGGCTGACAAACCACAACCTCCACCTCATTTCTCACATGGCCCTCTTCTAGCGCCACCATGAGGCCAATTCTAGCAAAACACATTTTTGGATAGTGCTCTTACAGATTTTGCCCTAAAATCACGCAAGCGGTACACAGTATCTCTACAGTCATGTCATCAACATGGATCTGTCCCATTTCCCATATTCCCTCCTGATTGGCTACCATTGCCTTCTAAAGTTTGTGTATGCAACAGTGGCGAAACTAGCCCCCAGCGTGCCCCGATGCGAGATTTTCACCAAGTGCCCCTCAACACCCAACTCAGAAGTCAGAATGTCTCTTCAGCCTGTGTTCTGTCAGCAGCACTAAGGGGCCCTGTCATAGCTTCCTGTCATACTAGTGGACATTTCAAAACAAGAGTCAATGTATTGGATATTTGTAATGTGATCATTCAACACATGTTTTTATTTTGAAATGGTAGCAGCCTACTACAGGAAATAGAAGCAGCAGATCAGGACAGAACAGCGGCTCTGTCTGTGGTCTGTATACATTGTTATTAGATTTTTTTCTCCTCCGACCTGCGTGTGCCCCTGGACGTCATGGGCCCTAATGCGCATGCGTCGTCTGCGTCAGCGGTAGTTATGCCCCTGGTATGCAACCTGACGGTCAGTTATCTCCCAATTAGGGAGTTTTACTGGTGTTTAGTTCAAGTCAGTGGTTTTCAACAATTTTCATGTCAAGGTCCATTTTTTATTCTGCATTTGTGCCACGGACCACTGTTTGCAGAGATTTATCCTTCTCAGACTCAGACCCAAGACTTTGACGAATATTCTGTTGTCGTCGGATAGGATGTTGTCCACAATTCCTTGCTGCATTGATGTGGTATATATTAGGAGAGAGAGCAGACAAACAAAATCAAAGGAACCAGTTCGTTACTCAACTATAATGACCCTGCAGAAACAGGCTGGTGTTGGTTGGGAGTATAGGCCTTATCATGCAAGTTCAGAGTTCAGAACGCCGAGGTCCAAGATGGCGAGCTTTAAAAGTTGCTTGAGCGTTTGTTTGAGAACAACGGCTAGTGTCTGTGTAATGTGTATCTATCTGTGTGTCTGCAAAAGTGAGGCGGGGGGAAAGAGAAACGAAGACAAGGAAGTCCATAAAGGAGCGGCAGCGGTCAATAAGCTCAAATCATCCGGCTGGAGCGGTGTCCAAATGAGGTGAGCGGGTTAATAGGTGAGGAAAGTGAGGCACATGCTGCAGGCTCTCACTTGAACTGTTCTCAGGGGCGTAACAAGGGGGGGGGGGGGGGGGAGGGGAGTGGGACTGAGTTACTAGGGCCCAAGGTGGAGGGGCCTGGAATTATTTTATTCTTTAGCTATTGAAAAATAGCAGATATACAAGCTCACAGCGTAGCACCGAGTGCCACGCTGCGAGCTTGTAGATCTGCTAAGCGAACATTTGTAACACAAACTTTGCTTCTGGGGGGTCCCTGGAACTAAATATTTTGAGATGGGGGGTCCGTGGCCAAATACATATACATATAATTTTGGGGCTCCTTCACATGAAAAGGTTTGAGCACCACTGACATAGAAACTTTTTTTTTCTTCAAAAAACCTTAGAAGGATTCGAAATATTCAAAGACATGCACACATTTTCACGACTTTTCAAAAAAAGCAGATCTATAAGCTCGCAGCGCGGCACTCAGTGATGCGCTGTGAGCTTGTATATCTGCTATTTTTCAATAGTTAAAGCACCCAGGGCCCAGAATTTGATGCGACACCCCTGGGTGAGGAAAGTGAGGCGCACGCTGCAGTCTCCGGTAGCACTTTATAATGAAGTACCTCAATAAAGGCTAATTAACAGCTAATAAGGCACTTATTGACAATTAATTAACAGCTAATAAGGCACATTAACAATTAATTAACTCTTATTCAAACATTATTAAACCGTAATTAACGAGTTAATTATAATGAATTAACAACTAATTAAACACTTATAAGATACTTATTAACCTTAATATGTGCTTATACATCTTAATAAGGCAATAATAAGGGGGTAGTGTATTTATGAGATACTTAATCGTTATGCGCTTATAAGTTCTTAATTAATAGTTATAAATGTATTATAATACTATTTAGATTTATAAATGGTTAATAAGACTTAATTAATAATTATTAGTCCCCTTATGGGAAACTTAATATCCGTTGAGTCCTAATTGTGCATTTAGAAACCCTTTACTATGCACTTATTATGAGATCAATTAACACTAACAAATCCTTAATAAAATCTTTATTATAACAGTATAAACAACAACAAGTCATTCCTTAAGCCTTTATTAACACTTTATTAGGCAATTTAAAGCCACCTGTTCTAAAGTGGGAACACATCGGGTACACCCGCCACTCTGACATGTCTCCTTTCCGACATGTCAGAGTGGCGGGTGTACCCGATGTGTTCCCACTTTAGAATAGGTGGCTTTAAATTGCCTAATAAAGTGTTAATAAAGGCTTAATTAATGACTTGTTGTTGTTTATACTGTTATAATAAAGATTTTACTAAGGATTTGTTAGTGTTAATTGATCTCATAATAAGTGCATAGTAAAGGGTTTATAAATGCACTATTAGGACTTAATGTGCCTTATTAGCTGTTAATTCATTGTTAATAAGTGCCTTATTAGCTGTTAATTAGCCTTTATTGAGGTACTTCATTATAAAGTGCTACCCAGTCTCCCACTTGAACTGTCCTTAAGAACTCCCGTCTCCCCCCCTGCGGGCTCAGCCTCAGCAGCTCTTTTCTGGGTCGCGGTATAAACAGTGAGTCTCGCACGTCGTTTGATGTTCCGTTGACTTAGAGCCGCAGATTTATCAGCCTCGCAGGCAGCTGAGCGACAAAGACCTGCTTACGTGACAAAGGTCTCCGGAGGGACACAGATAGAGGCTCTCAGAAGGTGGCTTATGTATTGATGAAGGGGCTTTACGAGTGCCGGTAAAAAAGTGAACGCGGGGATCGTCCGTGCACCTGCGGACTGGTTCGGGTGACAAACAGCCGTATAGGGGAGATCAGGGCTCTGATGAAGGCTCTTAGCCGAAACGCATAAGCGTTCCGTTTTGGTGTGTGCCAATAAATAAGTGGAAATGTGTGTACTTTGTCCTCCTGACTTAAATGTTTGGATGTGCTACCTTTTTGGAATCCAATTCCTACTTTTTATGTAAATCTGACTTTAGGTCTAGCACTCCACTGAGAAAACCATTGCTGATGCGCATCTTCTTTTTCTTATATAATGTGCTATTTTATCATGAACATTAGTGAGGATCAATTATATGAAGATAGGTTGAAAAGTGGTGAATTCATCCTTTAAAAGGTGTGTAACATGCACTTGAGAGTGCACAAATGGACCCTTACGGGTGCATTTGGTCGTCTGTTTGGCAGCATTTGGTTGTCACGTGGAGGAATACCTGTTGGTTGAAACGCGTCCGTTGCATCTGTCCGTGAGAGGTAAATAAACCATGTGCAAAGGACATTCATTGTGTACTGGTTGTTTCCTCACTTTCACTTTTGTACCCTGCCAGGGTCAAATTTACACTCGGGAGTTTTGCTGTGTTTCTTGGACGGCCTTTCAAATTTTTATGATTCAGTAAACAGCAAGTAACCTTGCTAAATAACCCTGATTTTCTCTCGAAGGCTTGTCCTCATTATTCCAATTCCCCCAAGAGGAGAGTTTCTCACAACATGCCAGTCATCCACAAGCTGCAGGAGGGATACATTATGTTTGCAGAAGATGGCCAACTATATACACTGTAGCGAGCAGTAATCTTTGCTTGCTCGATAAAAACAAAAATCAAACCTCGGTTCGAAGTGGAGCTGTGAATTTGAGCAGTTCCAGATCTATGTTTTTGATTCTATGTGTTTTAGATCTATGAATTCTATGTGTTCTAGATCTATAAATTATGTGTTCTAGTTCTATATTTTTTAGATTGATTCTATGTGTTCTAGATCTATATTTCTACATTCTATGTCTTCTAGATCTGTGTGTGTGATGGGAGTAGACAAATACTTGCTTTATGCAAATGTAGCATATTTACTATTATTTGAAATAATAACAAATACTGTCCATAATAGGCCTAACAAACATATAACTTGAGAAAATATCTACTTCTATAGGACAGATTAATAGTGAAAGGACCACCACTCATCGAGGTGCTGCATGCCTGAAGAAGGTCTATGACCAAAAGCTTGCACTTTATTTAACTGCAAATGAAGAACATGATTTTGCACACTTTTGAGTGTGCGGAGGCTCCCTTAAATCTTTCATTAGGACAGATTTAAAATAAACATTTATACTTGGCATTCAATCAATAAATCCCAGCATCCCTATTCTAAGGGGATATTCACCAAAAGTAGCAGATTTACAAGCTCACTACAAGATATTGATACATTCTAAATATTATTCTGAGGCACCCTGGACTGGTGTTATTGGGCGCCCTAGTTCACTATGAGAAAGTGATTGAGAAACCCAGCTGTTATTATGATGTAGAGACACTGTGATGACTAGTTGGAGATGTGTGGCACACAAGCCATAGTCAGCCAGACCTGCCGGATTTCAGCCGGATTCGGGCCAAACCTGTTTGCTATGTGGGTTCTCTGGCCGTTGTTGCATGTATTCGGTGGTCACTGTTGTGTTGGTGCGGGGGTCTGGGGAGCACTGTATAAAGGACGTAGGCTACTATGTGCTCGAGCGCTCCTGTTCTTGGGAGTGTGTTTGTCTGGGGCTCGCGCTGTCTAAGTACAGATGTGCCGTTTCAACGCTTCGGTATTTGCTGCGCGCGTCGCCGTCAGCGGTAATATTGTAGTTGTGATTGTGTTTGTCTGCTGCCCCTTTCAGTCGGAGGCAGCCCGACTGTCGGGAGGGTAATTAAATGCCCCGATTATCGTGTAGTGTACGGCCGCCTTTACTAGTCAATTTCGGCCGGGATGCGACTCATTCTGTGAGCTCGTAGATTTGCTAATTGCTACGTTTTCTGTGTTCGGTAGTTCGAGCCGTGTGTGTGTGTGTGTGTGTGTGTGTGTGTGTGGCGTGCGTGCGTGCGTGCGGTCGCGCATGCGCAGATCCTGTTCAAACTCAACGGGACAGTTCTCACTTGACGGTGAGGACACACATTGCTGCCTATGGGGAGCTCTGTTCCACACAGCTCCAAAAACCTGATACTGTATCTTCTGACCTGAGAGAGAGAGAGAGAGAGAGAGAGAGAGAGAGAGAGAGAGAGAGAGAGAGAGAGAGAGAGAGAGAGAGAGAGAGAGAGATGCTCTACTACAAGCTCACAACAGCAGTAGTAGAGCAGCAATTTTTTGGCAAAGAGCTTTGGTGTAGAGGGGAAAAAGAGCAGACTAAGTACAGAGTGAAAGGTCAAGTTTATTAATTGACGGTTCAAGTGGTTAAATATCTGAAAACACAAATTGACTTGAATCCAAAATACACTGATGATTGTGCTGTCAAACAATGACACTATATGGAATCTATGAACAGGTTGTGGGGGGTTCATCTCTCTCTCTCAACTAAGGGAGATTTTACTCATTTCTTTTGAGGCACTTCATGGCCTGGCTGCTAATATCCTTTTTGAGCTAACCTCTTATGAGCCTGTACACAGCCTGAGGTCCTCGGGCTGTGCAACCTGCTGGTAGTTCCTGAATCTTACTGCAAACCTGTAACTGCAGGTGTTGGATTAATATACTTGAGGTTAACTTTGGAAAGAAGCAGAGTAAAAGTAAGAAGGTCTTGAAACTGAGCTATTTAATTAATAGGCTACACACCAAAGGACCACAGTGCAATATTCTCTGGGGTAGGGCCTCAAGCAGCCTATAGCATTTGCTCAGTGAAAAGCGATGAGAATTCAAAGCCATGGTGAGGTTTTGCCAGCCGAGTACACAAAAGTCTTGCGGCATCGGAGACAGCAGTCGAGAGATTACTTATGTCAACTACAAAGGACGACGTAGACATTGACTGCAAGATTAAGGTGGATGATACTTATCTTGTTTGCTTACAGAGTGATACTGCTTTAAGCTTGATGATACAGTGCAGCTATACACTACTACAAAGAAAAATATAACAACTTAGAATCACTCCACGATTTGGGTGAGTCTTTGGGTGGCGGATTTCCTGACTTGAGGTAAACAGAAGACTATCTGCCGATCCACATAACGGCAATATGCCTTTGAGCAAAGCCACTGTAAGGGCTGATCCCTTCGGCATCTCCGAAATTACAAATGAATAAAAGAGGTGGTGCCATAGTTTTGTTATTTTTCTCTTTTGTATGTGTCTATGGAGTTAACATACCCCCAGGTGTGGTTATTGCGACCGTCAGGTCGCAGTTACTATCAAAACCTCCACCGGCTGTCCGTCTCTCCGTCTCTGTCTGTCTGTCCGTCCCGTCACATCGCACTTTTGCCCTACTCATATCTCAGCCACCGTTGCCCCTATCCATGCCAAACTTTGCACACACGCTCCTTGCCTGCCAAATCACAACCAATTCTCACATGGCCCTCTTCTAGCGCCACCAGAGGCCGTTCTTGCAAAACACATCTTTTGGACACTGCTCCTACAAATTTTGCCCTAAAATCACGCAAATCAGTACACAGTATGTCTACACTCATGTCATCAACATGGATCTGTCCCATATAACGCCACCATCAGGCCAATTTTTTCAAACACATTTTTGGACACTGCTCCTACAAATTTTGCCCTAAAATCACGCAAATCGGTACACTGTATGTCTACAGTCATGTCATCAACATGGATCTCACCCCTTTAGCGCCACCATCAGGCCGAATTTTTAAAACACTTTTTTGGACACTGCTCCTACAGATTTTGCCCTAAAATCTGCCGCGCTGTGAAGTAAAAAAATGTAAAGTACATTTTGTGCGACACCCCTGCTCTCTCTCTCTCTCTCTCTCTCTCCTCCCTTTGTTTCAGATCATTACTGAGACATCAAACTCGAGACATCAGCCCCCCTGTGAAATCTCGCTGCCTGTCATCTTCTGAAGATAAGAAGGGTAGCGAGATACAAGAGAAAATCTGAGAGGGGCGTTCAGTGACTCTGCAAAAAAAATACAAATAAAAGAGACTGGAGACAGGAGACCAGGGGTTGGGGACCAGAGATTAGTTTTTTCTTCAATGGCGGCGTTGACGCGACATACTCCCATCTTCAATAGGCTCTTTTGATTTTATCGCCAAGCGAACTCGTTGCCGAAGGCTCCGTTCCGTGTTCCCAAGAAAGCCCCCCCCCTCCTCCCCCCGCCCCCAACACACGCACCCACTCCTGCCCTCACCCGTGCTCTAATATCGACTGACCTGGAACCTCTTGGGATTTCTCCCGTTCTGACGTTTTCACATTGACTGTACGATGACAGCAGGAGTGTGTGTGCAGGGGTGGACTGGGCATCTTGCAATAAATAAGAATATCCCCATTTTAGGATAGAAACAGGGGGGTTCCCACGGTCATGAAATTCCTGGAAATATTTTGAAATTAGAAAAAAAAAAAATTCCAGTACTGGAAAAGTTTTGGAATTTATCAAGGGTCCTGGAAGGTCCTGGAAAAAATATCTATGCGTTGTCTTTGGTTATTGATTTTGTTAATACCTCTGAAACGACAAATTAAACGCGAGGCGTTGTGAGCATGTAGATCTGCTATTTTCACAATTGAACCGTGTTATACTAAATTCCTCAACTCTTAGTGCTCTTCAGGGTGCCGGTCCCCAGTTAAAACATGATTATTTTGGGGGTCATGGCCTGAAAAGGTTGAGAACCACTGGCATACACTACCTGTCTTTGGGCATTGTAAGCGAGGAGTAAGCGACCTGTTATTGAGCTGATTTATTTTTATATAGTCCTGGAAATTGGGTTAAATATTCTGGAAAGGTTTTGGAAAAGATTTGGAAATTAATTGGTAAAAATGTGTGGGAACCCTGGGTACAGTAATTTATGGGCTGGGTGGCCACTAAATGGAGAGGGCCAATCCTCCTCCAGTAGCACTGGCCCACAGACCAGAGAGACATCACATGATTGGCCCACTGGCTTGTCTATCATCTGAATACTGGCCTAGTAGCCCAAGTACATGCAGGCTATACTATGGCCCAGGAGTCCCAGTCCCACCCAAACATTTAACATCATACAAGTCCACAATTGTGATGTCGTGGGAACCACTCTATGCCCATATATGGAGATCCCTGATGTCATCAATATTAAGCCCGTATCTAACAGGACTTCATATGGGCATTCCCACGGAGGAAGACAGCCCATATCTGTGTGGCTGGTTCAGACAGGGATCTCCATGTATGGGCATAAAAGGGAGTGTATGTATGATGTCATATGTGATAGACGTCATAGGATTTTCACATGACGAATAACTGAGTAAGCATGTTTGGGCTCTCACAGCATATCTCCATATACAGTACATGAATCTCCATATAATGGGTAACTGGTCCAATACATCACTGGCCAGACGGCCAAGACATGGCGCGACCTCGCCTTGCTACCCTGAGACGTCTTACTAGTATATACTTAGTTATGCGCTGCTGTCATGCAGCCATAATGGACAATCTATTCTATAACCTCCCAATGCATCACACTGCTGTGTGTTTTTGGTGCGCGACTATGGCGTGCAGTTCAACTCTGGCTTTAGGGTTCAGGTTAAAAGATTTGTAAAAATCACACCCAGTGTGAAGTGAGCGGTACGGTCGTGCTTGCATAACGTCTTCAGACTAGGATTTGAGTCTAGGATGTACAGGCTATGCTACACACACACGTTTTACTATGGCAAAACGCTGAGGAAAAAGGCTACAGACACACGCACAGCCACTCTATGGAGCGGTTTACCACCGCTCAAAAATCACACCCAGTGTGAAGTGAGCGGTGCCTGTGTGGAGGGGTGGGTTGTGTTTGGAAAGGAACTGATCCGGTGTCTGGAGTCTGTGTGAGTTGGGAGAAAGAGGCAGGGGAGGGAGGGCATTGGTGGAAAAAAGGTTCTCACATTTGTTACTTACTGTAAGTAAAAGTATCAATACTGCAATGTAGAGATACTCTGTTACATCCGGAATTCAAAATGTACTTGAGTACAAGTACAAAAGTTTTGGTATCAAAATTTACTTTAAGTACAAAAAGTAAAAGTACTCATTATGCCGTCTCATTTCAAGTTTTCAAATGTGTGCAAATATTTTCAAAACAGACGCATTGTGAGCTTATTGTTAGTTTTGTAATAATAATCAAATATGCTAAGTAACTAGTAACTAAACCTTTCAAATAATTGTAGTGGACTAAAAGTATAATATTTGGATCTGAGATGTAATGGAATAGAAGTAAAATAAATTGGAAATACTCAAGTAAAGTACAAATAACTCAAAATTGTACAGTACTTAATTAAATGTACTTAGTTACTTTCCACCACCGAAGGAGGGATTCATACACCAAGGGGGGGGGGGGGGGGGGGAGAGAGAGAGAGAGAGAGAGAGAGAGAGAGAGAGAGAGAGAAAGAGAGCTGCGTTTGAAGAGGATAAAAAAGGATAGGTATCTTAGCAACTAGTGTCACCAGCCTCGGGCTAGAAATAATGCAATGATTGGAACATTGACTGTAAACGCAGGATCATAGACCTCTCATTACATGTAAGAAGGGAAGAAAGTAATGCAACATTTCGAGGCCTTGGATGTTAAAATAGGTCCCGGCATTTCATTTTGGAGGGTAAACCCTGCCCAACAACTGAATCACGCAGAGCGCTCGATATAGGGCCTTAGTCCAAAATGTCAGACCAAATTGATGCTTTCTTCTGGGTGCGGCAAGGCTGCGTGTCAAAACCAAACAGGTCCTAAACTTTGGCCTTTAAACATCAAACAATTCACCCGAGAAACTCTTATCTAGAAAAGCACGTGGAAAAAGACTGACTTGTAACAGATGCATCGTCTATTTATCTGAAATGCACACTCTTGGCACGTTTAATCCATTTAGGCCTAGAATTATTAACTATTGAAACATAGCAGATATACAAGCTCACAGCGTGGCACCGAGTGCCGCACTGCAAGCTTGTAGATCTCCTATATTTGTGCAAATCTTTGAATATCTTATTTTTAAAGTGAATATACAAAATATTTTGAGACGGGGGTCGGTGGCCCAATACATATAATTATAGGGGTCTTTGACATGAAAGAGTTTGAGAACCACTGACGTAGAAACGTGTTTTTCAAAAAAACCTTAGAAGGATTTAGAACACTTATAGAATCCGGTCAAAATCAGGTCAAAATTGAAATGTTCACAATTTTTCAAAAATAGCAGATCTACAAGCTTGCAGCGCGGCACTCGGTGCCGTGCTGTGAGCTTGTATATCTGCAATTTTTTTTAATAGTTAAAGCATAAAATAATAATATGCAATAATGTGTACCCGGTATAAATAGATTAATATAAGTGCGCATAATGACATAATGAATGTGCTCCTTCAGGTTTGCGTAGGAGCAAGGGGAAGTAATTTGCTGTGGGAGGATGCATCTCTTTGGAGAGACAATAAATTGTTCCAAAGATAAGATATATCTACCGTTTGGGGGAAAAGATGGTTCTCCTTCTTCAGAGCATATTGATTGTACAACGGCAGAAACACATTATGGTAATGTTTTAAAGGACTGCACGTCATTTATGTCACACACTGTTAAAACGTTATTCTTTTTAAAGAGCATCAGTGTTTTTAAAGATTACGAAGGACCCGTTTCTTTTCCACATGATTTTTCACTCCGCAAAAAGTTGTCTCGGAATGGAATTCACTAGAGCCATAGAGCCAGTCCCCTAAAATGAAAGGAGAGGGTATGGGAACTGGACATCAACTTTTGCTCCATTTACATTTTGTGTCAAATTATTGCTTTTGCTCGCAGTCATACCCCGCCATTTGCAAATACCTTCGTACTTTCATATGCCATCTGTGTCCATAGACTTCCATGTAATTCATAGTGCACTGATAATGTCATGTCCATGCCTAGATCATGCACCACGTGTGTGCAGATTGCTCACAGCTTTCAAACAAAATAATCCGAATCCGAATGGAAATCCGTCCAGGCATTCATGAACTAGCAGCCATTATGTTTTCCTAAAATGTAAACAAAGACGGCTGCCATGTTTGAAAGATGGGGTTGCTATGGGGTTATACCTGCAATTTCGCGATTGCTATCATGCCTACTCAATTTTTTGGGGTCAATTCTTTTTGTTTTTTTAACGGGAAATTCTCAGGACTATCGGACCTGGCAGGGAGAGACATTAGCATATTCTCTGGACTATCGGACCTAGCAGGGAATGAGTTAAGCAGGATAATTTACAGTGAGGAATCACTGTACACGTGTACAACGTTGTAAAGTAACTAGGTTGTCGCGTTGCGTCTATAGGAGTAAATATTCGTCGAAAACAAATCACAGGGTGGCCACGATCTGATGTTTTTTTTGAGAAAAAAATTTTTTTTGAGGAAAAAAAGTTTTTTGAGAAAAAAAACGTTTTTTGAGAAAAATATTTTGAGAAAAAAAAAATTTGAGAAAAAAAAATTTTTTGAGAAAAAAAAAAATTGAGAAAAATTTTTTTTGAGAAAAAAAATGTTTCTAAAAAAAATGTTAGAGAAAAAAATAATTTTGAGAAAAAAAAATGTTTTGAGAAAAAAATAATTTGAGAGAAAAAAAAAAGCTAAAACGAAAATGTGTGACCCGGCCCGGAGGAAGCCCGGGGCCCTCCTCTGGAGCCAGGCCCGGAGGTAGGGCTCGACAGCGAGCGCCTGGTGGCCGGGCTTACCACGGAGCCCGGTCGGGCTCAGCCCGAAGAAGCTACGTGGAAACATTTTCGCCGCCACGTGGGCCCACCACCCGCGGTCGGAAACAGTGGGGTCGGGTGCGCTGCCAGACGGGTGGCAGTGACAACAGAGTTTTTAGGAGGACCGGACCTGGGCAGCAGAGGCTGACCCTGGGGACGTGGAACCTAACAACGCTGATGGGGAAGGAGCCTGAGCTTGTGTGTGAGATGGAGCGTTACCAATTAGATCTGGTGGGGCTCACCTCCACACATAGCAAAGGCTCTGGAACCAAAGTCCTGGACAAGGGGTGGACCTTGTTTTTCTCTGGAGTTGCCCAGGGTGTGAGGGCTCAGGCGGGTGTGGGGATACTCACAAGTCCCCGGCTGAGCTCTGCTACGTTGGAGTTTACCCCAGTGGACGAGAGGGTCGCCTCCCTCCGCCTTAGGGTTGGAGGGGGGAAAACTCTGACTGTTGTTTGTGCGTATGCTCCAAACAGCAGCTCAGAGTATTCGGCCTTCTTGGATACCCTGCATGGGGTCCTGCATGGGGCACCTGTGGGGGATTCCGTAGTCCTACTGGGGGACTTCAACGCACACGTGGGCAATGACAGTGACGCTTGGAATGGCGTGATTGGGAGGAACGGTCTCCCTGATCTGAACCCGAGTGGTGATTTGTTGTTGGACTTCTGTGCTAGTCATGGAATGACAATAACAAACACCATGTTCGAACATAAGGACGTTCATAAGTGTACCTGGTACCGGAGCGCCCTAGGCCAAAGGTCAATGATCGATTTTGTAATCGTGTCAGCTGATCTGAGGCCGTATGTTCTGGACACTCGGGTGAAGAGAGGGGCAGAACTGTCAACCGATCACCATCTGGTGGTGAGTTGGTTCCGATGGCAGGGGAAACCTCTGGACAGACCCGGCAAACCCAAGCGGGTAGTGCGGGTGAACTGGGAACGTCTGGAGGAGACCTCTGTCCGGGAGGAATTTAACTCTCACCTCCGGCGGGACTTCTCTAGCATCCCTGTGGAGGTTGGGGACATTGAACAGGAATGGGCAATGTTCAAAGCCTCTATTGCTGCAGCTGCGGCTGTGAGCTGTGGTCAGAAGGTCCTAGGTGCCTCAAGGGGCGGTAACCCTCGAACACCCTGGTGGACAGCGGTGGTCAGGGAAGCCGTCCGACTGAAGAAGGAGGCCTATCGGGATATGTTATCCCAAGGGACTCCGGAGGCAGTTGCAAGGTACCGACAGGCCCGAAGGGCAGCAGCCACAGCGGTGTCTGAGGCTAAGCAGCGGGTGTGGGAGGAGTTCGGGGAGTCCATGGAGAAGGACTTTCGGGCAGCACCAAAGTTGTTCTGGAAGACCATACGACACCTTAGGAGGGGAAAGCGAGGAACCATCCAAGCTGTGTACAGCAAGGATGGGGATCTGCTGACCTCAAATGAGGAAGTTGTAGGGCGTTGGAAGGAACACTTTGAGGAACTCCTAAATCCAATCACATCAGACCCATCCTCCCTGACAGGAGCAGAGCCTGAGGATGATGGAGAGTTGACGTCAATCTCCCGGAAGGAAGTCACTGAGGTAGTGAAACAACTCCACAGTGGCAAAGCCCCGGGGGTTGATGAGATTCGTCCAGAAATGCTGAAGGCTCTGGATGTTGAGGGGCTGTCTTGGTTGATACGTCTTTTCAACATTGGGTGGAAGTCTGGGACAGTGCCGAGGGAGTGGCAGACCGGGGTGGTGGTTCCACTTTTTAAAAAGGGGGACCAGAGGGTGTGTGCCAATTATAGAGGCATCACATTGCTCAGCCTCCCCGGGAAAGTTTACGCCAAGGTACTGGAAAGGAGGGTCCGGCCGATAGTCGAACCTCAGATACAAGAGGAACAATGTGGATTCCGTCCTGGTCGTGGAACAACTGACCAGCTCTTCACTCTGGCAGGGATCCTGGAGAAGGCCTGGGAGTATGCATATCCGGTCTACATGTGTTTTGTAGATTTGGAGAAGGCATATGACCGGGTCCCCCGGGAGGTTCTGTGGGAGGTGTTGCGGGAATATGGAGTGAGGGGGTCCTTGTTGAGGGCCATCCAATCTCTGTATGCCCAAAGTGAGAGCTGTGTCCGTGTGCTCGGTAATAAGTCAGATTCTTTTCCGGTGGGGGTTGGCCTCCGCCAGGGCTGCGCCTTGTCACCTATCCTGTTTGTGATTTTCATGGACAGGATCTCGAGGCGAAGTGGTGGTGGAGAAGGTATAAGGCTTGGTGAGCTAAAGGTTGAGTCACTGCTTTTTGCGGATGACTTGGTCCTGATGGCACCATCGGTCCAAGACCTTCAGCTCTCACTGGATCGGTTCGCAGCCGAGTGTACAGCGGCCGGAATGAGGATCAGCATCTCTAAGTCTGAGGCCATGGTTCTCAGCAGGGAACCGATGGATTGTGCAGTCCAAGTAGGGAATGAGACATTACCCCAGGTGAAGGAGTTTAAGTATCTCGGGGTCTTGTTCACAAGTGAGAGAAAGGGGAAGACGGAGAAGGAGATCAGCCGGAGAATCGGAGCAGCAGGAGCGGTTTTGCAGTCGCTGAATCGCACTGTTGTGAAGAAAAAAGAGTTGAGCCGTAAGGCAAAGCTCTCTGTCTTTCGAGCAATCTTCGTTCCCACTCTCACCTATGGTCATGAAGTGTGGGTCATGACCGAAAGTATAAGGTCTCGGGTACAAGCGGCCGAAATGAGTTTTCTCAGAAGGGTGGCTGGTATCTCCCTTAGAGATAGGGTGAGAAGTTCAATCACCCGAGAGAGACTTGGAGTAGAACCGCTGCTCCTTCACTTGGAAAGGAGTCAGCTTAGGTGGTTCGGGCATCTAGTACGGATGCCCCCCGAGCGCCTTCCTAGGAAGGTCCTCGATGCACGTCCCACTGGGAGGAGACCCCGTGGCAGACCAAAGACCAGATGGAGAGATTATATCTCCAGACTGGCCTGGGAACGCCTCGGTATACTCCCAGAGGGAGTGGAGGAAGTTGCGCAGGATAAGGAAATCTGGAGGTCTCAGTTGGAGCTGTTACCCCCGCGACCCGATTCCGGATAAGCGGTTGAAGATGGATGGATGGATGGAGAGAAAAAAAAATCGAGAAAAAAAGTTTTTTGAGAAAAAAAAAAAATTGAGAAAAAAAAATGTTGAGAAAAAGAAATTTTGAGAAAAAAAAAATTTTGAGAAAAAAAAATTGAGAAAAAAAAAATTCTCAAAGAAAAACATTTTTTTGAGAAAAAAAAAATCTAAAAAAAAAAAAAAAATAGAGAAAAAAAAGTTTTTTGAGAAAAAAGAACATTTTTGAGAAAGAAAAATTTTGAGAAAAAAAAATTGAGAAAAAAGATTTGAGAAAAAAAAAATTTGAGAAAAAAAAATTTTGAGAAAAAAAAATTGAGGAAAAAAAATTTTTGAGAAAAAAAATAGAAAAAAATAAAAAAATAATAATAAATAAAACATATTGGTGATGCGATGACGTGGTGTATACGGATGTTACTGCGATTGAGGTGAAAGAGAAAAGTGGAAAGTTGTGAGCTAACTATTAGCTATTTTTGTGTGTGTGTGTGTGTGTGTGTGTGTGTGTGTGTGTGTGTGTGTGTGTGTGTGTTCTGGCTACGCCCCCCTCGGTTGAAATTGGATCCGCCGGTCCCATAGCTGGGAATACGAGCCAATGGACGGCGGTCACCATGGCAACGGGGGGCCAATGATAGAGTTATGGGCGGTTTTATTCCCTACGCTCTACCGACATCTGCTCTAGCTATGAGTTGAAGTGTAGGCGAAATGGGCGTGTATGGGCTTGGAAGTGGGATGCGGCTCTAAGAAAAATGTAATAGTAGATAAGTACATTTACTTAGGGGCCACGGTGGCACAGTCAGTGGTGCTGTTGCCTCACAGCTGTGGGCGCTGGTGCGTGTTCTCTCCTCTGCGTCATCAGTGCCCATACCCTAGGTGGGGTTGGCGAAAGGGCCTTTCTTGTGTGGAGTTTGCATGTTCTGCATGTTCTCCCCGTGTCTCCTAGGGTACGTACCCTCACAAAAAAACCTGCAGTAATCCTGGTCTCTATACTGCCTCCCCCTGGCCAGATGGAGAGGAAAGGAACTGCTATTTTAGACACACAGAGCATAATATTGGGCATTACTTGATTGCTTGTGAATCCTATTATTTTGAGGTGACTATATCCTGGGCAGAAACCTCTTTTCTCCATTTTAACTTTTTCTCCCCGTTAATTAAAGCCCTACTTGATCATACTAAAGCGTCACACAAAAGCATCAAAAGTCGCAGATCCACAAGCTCGAAATGCGGCACGAAACTGCACGTTTTGAGCTTGTAGATCTTTTGCAGTTTTTGCATTTGAATCCTGACATGTAACAGTTTTGGACATACAAGGTTTTCACCCAATATGTATGTGCTCTACAAGTCATTATTCAACCTAGTTTCTGCCATTCAACATGAGTGACAGGAACTCAAACTCACAATAATGGCAACATGTTATTGTTATGTACCCACCTGCTCTGCTCTGTTAACCTTACTAGCCCTTACCCGTTCAAAGATATGAGCTCCGAAATGATGTGCAGTGTGTGGGTTATGGGATGTGCACTGTGCATACAGTATATGAGGGATGGAAAGTAACTTTAACTGGTGCTTGCATGATGTAGGAGCATTAATGTAAGAAACCCGTTTCGTTTAATGGCTACAGAGATACTGTCTGTCCCCCCCCCCCCCCCCCAGCCCGCCCGCCCACCCGCCTGCACACACACCCGCCTGCCTGCACACACACACACACACACGGAGCTGGTTAAACATTTTGCCTCAAGCTAGATGCAGAATAGATGTGCCTCATGCTAGATGCAGAATAGATAGTAGATACACCATAAAAATGCTAATATACAGCATACGATTTGTGAAAGTGACAAACGGGCTTCACAGTTATGTCAGGTGTGTTCATATGCTTATGGTGATGCGATTTCAGATCAATTGCTCCAGCCACTGAGGAGAAACGCTGTGACAGACAGACACTCACTCACTCACTCACTCACTCACTCAGACATTCGCAAAATTATAGTATAGATGTACAAATGTATGTGTAGGCTGTCAGATTCTGCCAACAGTGGAATTTTAATTTTGACTAACCCTCTATTGAGTTCAGTCAGGTTTGTGTCTAAACTATGGAACCATTGGTGTGTAAGCCTGTATAAGCATTTATGATTTGATGTGGACTACGTCTGCCTTCGTTTGTCTCCAGGGACGTGCTGGGCCCCTGATTCAGCCCGGGAAAAAGAGTTGGAGAGGCCCTCATTGCGCGCTCTCTATAGCGCTGCTGCTACTCAAAGATTTGCCATTTCAGATCATGACAAGTGACAAGCCAGTGGGCCAATTACATGAGTTATATTTTGTTGTTGTCGGGTGGAAACCTTGTACGTCCAAAACCGTTTGTTTTGTATTTATCATTTAAAAAAAAGATTTAAACTAGTGAAAACAGCCGATCTACAAGCACACAGCGGCGTTGTGTGCTTGTAGATCTGCTGTTTTCACTACTTTTGCGCGTCGGACTTTGCAAAAAAAAATTACAAATTTGAAACTTGGAGATATAAGGTTTCTGCCCGACAGTGATGATTTACTTTGTTGGCCGCCCAGCCCCCAAAATGGAACGAAGGCCGACATTTTATTTTAAAAATGTTCCTAATGGCCGGACTGGTTCGGGAGTTGTCCCGCTTTTCCCAATGGCCAGCACGTCCCTGTTTGTCTCTGTATTTGTTTGTTATGTTCATGTTGCTATGGACCAAATGTCCTTAATACAGCTTGATTGATTGATTGATTGTTATACTCGACAATAATGTTCACAACACGACCCACGCAGCCACCGTAGCCCTGTGTAAAAAAAAGCTTGTTTAGAGTAATGTGAGCCTATTGAATCATTTCACGGTGACTAGAAAAGCACGGCTAGCTCTGAGGCCGCTGCGCCATTTCAGTTTGAAGTGTCCATACTGTAAAATGTGTTTATAGGCACTCGAAACAAGCCCAATGAGCGCAGTCGTCCTGAAACTGTCATGTGCTCTGATTAAAACCTCAAGAGAGATAGGGAGTCACTGAAAGTTCAACTCTGAATATTTCAAAATCCACAAAATGTTTGCGTTAATCAGTGTGTGTGTGTGTGTGTGTGTGTGTGTGTGTGTGTGTGTGTGTGTGTGTGTGTGTGTGTGTGTGTGTGTGTGTGTGTGTGTGTGTGTGTGTGTGTGTGTGTGTGTGTGTGTGTGTGTGTGTGTGTGTGTGTACATGAGCGTATGTGTGGGTGCACACGATTGTGAGTGTGTGTGTGTATACAGTACGTGTACATGACCTTGTGTTTCATGCCAATGGCTCCACGGCACTGTGTGTGTGTGTGTGTGTGAAAGTTCAACTCTGAATATTTCAAAATCCACAAAATGTTTGCGTTAATCAGTGTGTGTGTGTGTGTGTGTGTGTGTGTGTGTGTGTGTGTGTGTGTGTGTGTGTGTGTGTGTGTGTGTGTGTGTGTGTGTGTGTGTGTGTGTGTGTACATGAGCGTATGTGTGGGTGTGTGTGTGTACATGAGCGTATGTGTGGGTGCACACGATTGTGAGTGTGTGCGTGTATACAGTACGTGTACATGACCTTGTGTTTCATGCCAATGGCTCCACGGCACTGTGTGTGTGTGTGTGTGTGTGTGTGTGTGTGTGTGTGTGTGTGTGTGTGTGTGTGTGTGTGTGTGTGTGTGTGTGTGTGTGTGTGTGTGTGTGTGTGTGTGTGTGCGCGCGCGCACGTGTGTGTGTGTATGCGCGCGCGCGTGTCCATCCCCTTCTCCCATTCCTCGCTGGAGGCACCGACCAACAGTGTGGGAATTGGTTATCAGACTCTCGGAGACAAACAGAGCTCTGGGTCAGACAGAGCCCTCCACTCTATAAGGTTTATCTCTGCTGTCAAGAACGTCGGCTTGTTTTAATCATAACTGTCGCTCTGTCCGAACGTAATTGTCTGCACCCAGGAGGGAGTTTCAGAGGTTTCAGAAAATTGGCTTTTTATGCCACATTAGTTGCATCCCCCTCTTCCTCTCTCTCTCTCTCTCTCTCTCTCTCTCTCTCTCTCTCTCTCTCTCTCTCTCTCTCTCTCTCTCTCTCTCTCTCTCTCTCTGTCTCTGTCTCTCCCACTCAGTTCTAGCTATGGGTCTCTTCATGCTCTCCTTTCCCCATCTTCCTTGCTCTTCACTCTTGCAGTCTCTTCAGTTAGTGCACTTTGTGCCCCTTCCCCATCTCTCTCTCTCTCTCTCTCTCTCTCTCTCTCTCTCTCTCTCTCTCTGTGTGTCTCGTTTTGCCTCTCTCTCTCACACTTGGCTATAATCAGCTTCAGTTATTTCCCAAACAGCTTGTATCCACATTTGTGCTAATAGACAGCCGCATATCATCTTTGCTGAGCAATCGGGCAATTAGCGGGCAATGGCTCAAAACATATCATCACCATCATCATGATCATCATCAATATCATCATCTTCATCTCCACCATCACCATAGAACAGAATAACCCAAATTAAGAATTATTTTACTACTGGGATGTGTGCCTTTAAAGCAAGCAACATCTGAGAAATAACAAATTTGGTTTCTCTTGAGACTGAGATTCAATGGTTTTTCAATGGTTAGCTTGAGTAGCATCGAGGAGCACTATGAAATTACCACAAAAATATATGTAACCATGTGAACTCTAGAGGCCCTTTTCTGGAGTGAACATCCAATAGCAGATATACAAGTAATGCATCGCAGTTTTACTATGGTGAAAGAAATGCGAATGCCCTATTTCCATGCCATACCTTGTAGGCGGCATTCAAGATAATTGCCTTGTCCAAACTATCCTGAACTTCAATGCAGCATCTTATGTTGAATGAATTGCCCTCTCTGTGTAGAAATCCATGCCGTTACGCCACATCTCCAGTATTTGTTGACTTGTTAATGGTTAGTTCAGTGTGGCATCAAGCACGAAAATAGCCCAACTCCAAGCTCATAGCAGACAACGCGCCGCGCTGCGACGCGTTGTCTGCTATGAGCTTGGAGGTCTGCTATTTTTGCTATTTTCACCAAAAGGCCCTTTTAGGAATTTCAGCCCCTCTAATATTCTCCGCACATCACTGTTCTACACTACAGATTAGAGGTTACCTGCTTTGGCATGCGACACAGTTCCTTGGCAACAAAGGTCTGTAAGGTTCCATGCCTACTGTGCAAAGGACACACGGTTCTCTCATTATGGCAATGCTCCCGCCGGTTGAAAACAAAGTGCATCGCCCTTAACGGTAAGCTCTGATCTCTGAACTTGCAAGCTCTTTTAAACTTATTGCAGCATCTAGCTGCCCATGTGGCTTCAGAGGCTACCTGTGATGTTCAGACAAAAAAAAAGGGGCTCCCGCCCGCATGGCGAAGCGAGAAACTATAAATACGCGTGGCGGTGGAGAAAACGAGCGGGGCTAATTAGTTCAGCGTTCCGTGTGCTCCGAGGCAGGAAGGCCATCCGCACCTTTAATCTCCTGTTTACTGTATGTCAATCCCTGCCGCCCAAGGCTAAATTAACCCTCTGAACCCTTCCTAGGGTCTATTTCTGTGTGCCTGTGCCCGTGTGCCGGTGTGCAGGGGTGAAAGAAGTATTCTTCAAAGTATATCAATGCTGCAATATAGAAATTCAAAATGTACTTGAGTGAAGGTATACAAAGGTATTGGCATCAAAATGTACTAGCATTTAAGTATAAAGTACTCTTTGAGCAGAATGTTCCATTTCACAAGTTCAAAATGTACAAGAATCTTTTGAAAAATGGCCAAAATATATTATAGGAATGAAGTGGTTAGTCTGTTTTGTAATAAAAAAATCGAAATCTACAAAGTAACGGGTAACTAAAGTTTTCATGTTATTGTTGTGGAGCAAAAGTACAATATTTTTGTCTGAGTACTGAACACTAGAAATACTCCAGTAAAGTAAAAGTACCTCAAAGTTGTGTGCATGCACGTCACGTGTCAGGGTGAACTGTGAGTGTGTCTGTTGGCTTTCATGTACTGGTGCCATGTGGACGCTGGGGTCGGCTATAGACAATAAAGGAGAGAAGAGGACAGATTGAATCTATAGGCTACGGTCTGCCCACCCACCCCTCAGCCCTCAGGCCAAGGTTCTTAATCTTTGCTTCAGACCCAGACTGAGTATATCGAGTCCCTGCCTTGGGACCCAGACACATTAAAAGAGTACCCATGTCATGTGGAGGCGCCAGAACTTGTGTGGAGAGAGAAACACGCACGCACGCACGCACACGCACGCACGCACACAATTACTTGCACTGCTACACTTTGGAGAACTTGTGACTGATCGCAGTTTGATTACATTCTTCCCTACCTCTACCTTCGTTGACAGTTACATACAGGCAGAAAACACAATCAACTGATGACAACTAGACTCCTTATTTATCACACACACAGTATTATTATATAAATACTGATAATAATACATAAGCAAAGTAATGATAGCACCCTTATAGCTTAGCCGAGTGGCAGGGGACAGATGTCCTGTTTGCTGATCTGAATCTGTGTTTATACACTTCAATACCACTACATTGCTGGGGGAAAAACAAGACAAACACCTACTGTAGGTATTAAACTAGTGAAAACAACTCGTGAAAACAGCATAGGCCTATTTAGATTCTGATATCATCACATTTCTTATCAAAAGCTTTCGATTTCAGAATAGCGATAAGATCGTGATACTGCTTGAAAAAGAATGAAGAATTAATTTGTTTGAAGTGACTATTATTGTAAATACAGAATGGACATGTATTCACCTTCAATGTCTTGGTTCAAGTGGGACATGGCATTTCCACAACTGACAAGAATTCAAACTCACGGTAATGGCAACATGTTATTGTCGGACTCATAGGACACGTCCCACACTGTCACAGCAACCTTGTGTTTCTCGAACGCTTGTTTACCTTAATGTGGAACTTGTATTCCTACTGTGAACTGGCACAAACCATTGAATTATTTCATAACTAGAGAAGCACAGCTAGCTCTGAAGCTGTTTACACAATTTCAGTTTGAAGTGTCCAAACTGTAACATGTGTTGATAGGTACTCAAACAAACCCAATGAGTGCAGTTGTCCTGAAACTGTCAAGTGCTCTGATTAAAAACCCCAAGAGACCTAGGAAGCCATGAGAAGTTCAACTCTGATAAAAAAATGTAATCCACAAAATATGTCTGTTAATCAGTAATGTGTGTGTGTGTGTGTGTGTGTGTGTGTGTGTGTGTGTGTGTGTGTGTGTGTGTGTGTGTGTGTGTGTGTGTGTGTGTGTGTGTGTGTGTGTGTGTGTGTGTGTGTGTGTGTGCGGGCGGGCGGGCGGGCGGGCGGGCGGGCGGGCGGGCGTGCGTGTCCACTGTCCAGCCATGTCCAACCAACATAATGTAACACTCATGCTGTTTTGGTGGAATGTTGGGTGACATGTTTTATTTTGTTATTTTTTTTTTTAAGAAATTCAAGGATGTCAAGAACCAGCTCTGCTTTCAAGTCACTTCTTTGTTCTCACTCCCGCTGGGTTTTGGATACTTTTGAATACTATATTCGTATTACGACATTCATTGCACTCGATTTCACTTCAACTGCGATCGACCAAAACTATTATTTATTTAACTATATTTTCTGATACTGACGCACACACACACACACACACACACACACACACACACACACACACACACACACAGACTGTAAGGACACTGCATTAATTCTACAGCACGTGGCACAGGCTGCCTCCCTGCCTTCCTCAGTATGCAGGATCTCTGCAAATATGCTGAGGAATGGATTTACACCACATGCAGACAGAGAGCTGCAAGGGCTGTCCGTAGTAAAGGTGCACATGGTGCCAAACGCCATGTCCACAGTTCATCATCCTGGTAAGAAGGAACACCAGTGTCTCGCCACTCCTCGTACCTGCTGTGGTGGGAAAAGTACTCACATTTCTTACTTTAAGCTGTGACACACACGTGTGATGGACACATACTGTAGGCCTACCAGTAAGACTCCCTAATCGGGAGATAAGCGACCGTAGGTCCGTAGGTCGCTTATCGGCATTTTATGTGAGCTGCAGTGGAGGGGGTCCTCCACTGGGGGCGTCACCACTTTTGCATCCGTTCTGGAGCACGAGGAGTGGGTGGTCCCCGGGAATTCCCCGTGAGCAGCCCCGTTGGGGTGGTCATTTGGTCATTTTTGCACATTTGGTCATTTTTTACACTTGGGGGTCCCCCAGGGAGCTGGGGGTCCCTGGGGCTCGGGGGGTCCTTGGAGGTTGTAGTTTGGCAGGCAAGGAGTGTGTGTGCAAAATGTGGCATGGATCGGGTCAACGGTTGCGGAGATATGAGCAGGGAAAAAGTGTGACGTGGGACGTGTGACCACATTTGGTCATTTTTTACATCTGGGGGTCCCCCAGGGACCTGGGGGTCCCTGGGGCTCCGGGGGTCCTTGGAGGTTGTAGTTTGGCAGTCAAGGAGTGTGTGTGCAAAATTTGGCATGGATGGGGGCAACGGTTGTGGAGATATGAGCAGGGCAAAAGTGTGACGGACTCACTCACTGACTCACTCACTCACCCACGGACAGCCTGTGGAGGTTTTGGTAGTAAATGCAACCAGTAAGACTCCCTAATCGGGAGATAAGCGACCGTAGGTCACTTATCTCCACAAATAGGGCAAAAATTTGTTTTTCCAAAAACTTCCGGATCCATGTTGATGACATGAGTGTAGACATACTGTGTAGTGATTTCCGTGATTTGAGGGCCAAAACTGTAGGAGCAGTGGCCAAAAATGTGTTTTAAAAATCGGCCTGTAGGTGGCGCTAGAAGAGGGCCATGTGAGAAATGAGGGGTGGGGTGTCCGCGTTGCCTTGGCGGACGATTAGGTACCGGCCCCGGCTCTCCCGGACGCTCCTAGCCCGAGTTACGGCATTTTATGTGAGCTGCAGTGGCAGGGGGTCCTCCACTGGGGGCGCCACCACTTTTGCATCTGTTCTGGAGCACCAGGAGTGGGTGGTCCCCGGGAATTCCCCGTGAGCAGCCCCGTTGGGGTGGTCATTTGGTAATTTTTGCACATTTGGTATTTTTTTTACACCTGGGGGTCCCCCAGGGACCTGGGGGTCCCTGGAACTCTGGGGGTCCTTGGAGGTTGTAGTTTGGCAGGCAAGGAGTTTGTGTGGAAATTTTGGCATGGATCGGGCCAACGGTGGCCGAGATATGAGCAGGGCAAAAGTGTGACGTGTGAGGTGTGACGGACTGACTGACTGACGCACGGACACCTCGAGCAGCTTTCTGTAGTAAGTGCGACCTACGGTCGCAATAATGGTGGTGCTCGGTGACCGTGACAAATGCTGCGCTGTCCGGTGCTCTTATAGCGATTTTGATAATTACCAGTAAGACTCCCTAATCGGGAGATAAGCGACCGTAGGTCACATGTATACACAAAGAGTAGGGAGCAGTGTCCCCAAAAAATGTGGACGGATCCATGTTGATGACATGAGTGTAGACATACTGTGTAGCGATTTGCGTGATTTTAGGGCAAAAATTGGAGGAGCAGTGTCCAAAAATGTGCTTTCAAAAATCGGCCTGAAGGTGGCGCTAGAAGAGGGCCATGTGAGAAATGAGGGGTGGGGTCTCCGCGCCGCCGAGGCGGACGAATAGGTACCGCCCCCGGCTCTCCCGGTCGCTCCTTGCCCAAGTTACGGCATTTTATGTGCGCTGCAGTGGCAGGGGGTCCTCCACTGGGGGCGCCACCACTTTTGCATCCGTTCTGGAGCACAAGGAGTCGGTGGTCCCCGGGAATTCCCCGTGAGCAGCCCCGTTGGGGTGGTCATTTGGTCATTTTTGCACATTTGGAATTTTTTTACATCTGGGGGTCCCCCAGGGACCTGGGGGTCCCTGGAGCTCCGGGGGTCCTTGGAGGTTTTAGTTTGGCAGGCAAGGAGTGTGTGTGCAAAATCTGGCATGGATCGGGGCAACGGTTGCGGAGATATGAGCAGGGCAAAAGTGTGACGTGTGACGGACTGACGCACGGACACCTGGTGGAGCTTTCTGTAGTAAGTGCGACCTACGGTCGCAATAAGCTCAGGGGTGAAATTAGACCTTATTCCGTGTGGGTTTTCAGATCAAAAGGGCCCTGCACGCTAGTGGGTCCATCCGACCCACAATAGTTGGGTCTGTTGTCTTTGTGTGATTTAAGCGCAGATTGACAGCCATAAACTACAATGATTGATTTTTTTGTCATTTCCAATATATTAGAGGCCCTAATATATTGCAAATGACAAAAAATATATATAACAGCCTATGAATTTATATGTAGATAATATGGGCGTCAATCTTTATTTATTGAAAACAAAATGTATTAAAAAAAATCCCTCGCCAGTAGAGGGGGCCCTTGGGTTTATAAAACACATCAACTCATTATAAATTACGCTTATGGAGTATCTAAAGTGACAATTTAAGGACTTTTTAATACCTCTAAAATGGCAAATTCTGTTAAGAGTGGTTCCCCTGACATCATTGATCAGAGCATGATGTCAGAGCGAACCCATAGATCCGTAAAAAATTGTACACGGACGGACGGACAAACACGGACAAGCCGTGCCGTTTCTCATAGTAAACTCTGACCTTCGGTCGCAACAACACATAACTATACAACACAAGAACAACATATCACCAGTAAGACTCCCTAATCGGGAGATAAGCGACCGTAGGTGGCTTGTCTCCACAAATAGGGCAAAAATTTGTTTTTCCCAAATCTTCCTGATCCATGTTGCTGACATGAGTGTAGACATGCTGTGTAGTGATATTCGTGATTTTAGGGCAAAAACTGTAGGAGCAGTGTCCAAAAATGTGTTTTAAAAATCGGCCTGAACCGTCGGTTCAGGTCCCCGGGAATTCCCCGTGAGCAGCCCCGTTGGGGTGGTCATTTGGTAATTTTTGCACATTTGGTCATTTTTCACATCTGGGGGTCCCCCAGGGACCTGGGGGTCCCTGGGGCTCCGGGGGTCCTTGGAGGTTGTAGTTTGGCAGGCAAGGAGTGTGTGTGTAAAATCTGGCATGGATCGGGTCAACGGGTGCGGAAATATAAGCAGGGAAAAAGTGTGACGTGTGACGTGTGAGCACATTTGGTCATTTTTTACATCTGGGGGTCCCCCAGGGACCTGGGGGTCCCTGGGGCTCCGGGGGTCCTTGGAGGTTGTAGTTTGGCAGTCAAGGAGTGTGTGTGCAAAATTGGGCATGGATGGGGGCAACGGTTGTGGAGATATGAGCAGGGCAAAAGTGTGACGGACTGACTGACTGACTGACTGACAGACAGACAGCCTGTGGAGGTTTTGGTAGTAAATGCGACCTACGGTCGCAACCAAGACAGGACATCAGGTCCCCACTGTACATAGAAAACCATCCTATCGACGGGGCACGTTGTTTAGTGACAAACATGGGTGACTGAGGGGACAAAACTCCTGCTAAAACCAACCTCTTCACACTCCAGGGTTCTGTATCTTCACCCTGATGGCATGAGGTGGAAGTAGCGATACAGAGGATGATCAGCGTCATCAGTTATCGGACGTGCTAACTAAGCGTCTGATGCAGTGTTGATTTCGTCGACTAAAACTATGACGAAAACTAAATAAAAACTAAGCTGTGATGACTAAAACTAAGACTAAATATATTGACAATTTCGTCAACAAAATAAAAACTAGACTAAAACGTTAGGGAGGGACTAGTGGAGAAGAGAGTCATTTTATGTTTGGTTGCTCTCAGGTGTTGCGTGCTGAAAATAGCAGATCTACAAGCTCACAACGCGTCGCAGCTGTGAGCTTGTAGATCTGCTATTTTCAGCACGCAACCAAGTGTAAAATCAGTCATTACGATGCCATCAAGGCCTGCCAAAATACAATTCTACAGTTGACTAAATCAACAGTGGATTTAATCGACTAAAATCTTATGATATTTAGTCGACTAAAATTAGACTAAAACTAAAACTGTTCGGGTGACTAAATTATGACTAAAACTAAAAGACATTTTATTCAAAAGACTAAATCAAAATTTGCTGTCAAAAACAACACTGGTTTGATGGCCTTATTGTTCATGTCAGCAAGTTTGGGTGTGGGATGGAAGATATGGCTCCAGAGTGTAACAGAAAAGGTCACCATTAGTTTCAAGGTTCGTTGGGGGAACGGTGTAACAGAGTTAGAAAAAATATCCTTGTATTGATTTCTACAAAATCGTCTTTCAATGCATTGTATACCAGTGGTTCACAACCTTTTCAGCCCGTGACCCCTAAAATAATCATATTTTAACTGGGGACCCCCCCCCCCCCCCCACTCTGACGAGCACTAAGAGCTGAGGCATTACATTTTGTATAACACGGTTCTATTGTGACAATAGCTAATCTACATGCGTTGCGAGGCGTTGTGAACATGTACTGTAGATCTGCTATTTTCACAATTTCTGCCTCTACTATTTGACAATTTGGCCCATGTTTAATTTGTCATCTTAGAGTTAATAAAAAGTCCTTAAATTGTCACTTTTGAAATGTAACTAACTAAGCGTCTGATGCAGTGTTGATTTCGTCGACTAAAACTATGACGAAAACTAAATAAAAACTAAGCTGTGATGACTAAAACTAAGACTAAATATATTGACAATTTCGTCAACAAAATAAAAACTAGACTAAAACGTTAGGGAGGGACTAGTGGAGAAGAGAGTCATTTTATGTTTGGTTGCTCTCAGGTGTTGCGTGCTGAAAATAGCAGATCTACAAGCTCACAACGCGTCGCAGCTGTGAGCTTGTAGATCTGCTATTTTCAGCACGCAACCAAGTGTAAAATCAGTTATTACGATGCCATCAAGGCCTGCCAAAATACAATTCTACAGTTGACTAAATCAACAGTGGATTTAATCGACTAAAATCTTATGATATTTAGTCGACTAAAATTAGACTAAAACTAAAACTGTTCAGGTGACTAAATTATGACTAAAACTAAAAGACATTTTATTCAAAAGACTAAATCAAAATTTGCTGTCAAAAACAACACTGGTTTGATGGCCTTATTGTTCATGTCAGCAAGTTTGGGTGTGGGATGGAAGATATGGCTCCAGAGTGTAACAGAAAAGGTCACCATTAGTTTCAAGGTTCGTTGGGGGAACGGTGTAACAGAGTTAGAAAAAATATCCTTGTATTGATTTCTACAAAATCGTCTTTCAATGCATTGTATACCAGTGGTTCACAACCTTTTCAGCCCGCGACCCATAAAATAATCATATTTTAACTGGGGACCCCCCCCCACTCTGACGAGCACTAAGAGCTGAGGCATTACATTTTGTATAACACGGTTCTATTGTGACAATAGCTAATCTACATGCGTTGCGAGGCGTTGTGAACATGTACTGTAGATCTGCTATTTTCACAATTTCTGCCTCTACTATTTGACAATTTGGCCCATGTTTAATTTGTCATCTTAGAGTTAATAAAAAGTCCTTACATTTTCACTTTTGAAAAGTAAGCAAAAGTAAGCAAACTTTTCGTTTGCTTACTGTTGAGTGAGAAAACAACATTGCACATTAAGTTAATCATCTGGGGACCCCCCTGGGGGTCCCAACCCACAGGTTGAGAACCGCTGTAGCCTATAGTGTCCCTTTGTGCACACCATAGTTTGCCTCAGCAGTAGGAAGTGATTCCATGCAGGTAGGTGCATGAGAACTTGGATGCAAACAATTCATATTTATTTTTGTGCTTCATATTAATCATTTGCACTCTTACAGATTTGTGTACTGTATGCTGCTGCACTGTTGATGATGACACTCTCCACTGTCATGCACAGTATTAATGTGTTCAAACCAGGTAAGGCTTTGATTAATATCAAACATTGTTGCGTTGTAATTTGGGTGTTTTGTACGGGATGATGTTGAAATGTTGTGAATAATGAATAATCTATGAAAATAGCTCTCACTGGGTTACGAGCTCAATGAAAAAGAACAAGAAAGACATTTATTAACACTTTGAGTGCCAGCCCCCCCTGCCCCCCGTCCCTTACCAGTGCCACCATTAGGTCCCATTCATTTCTGCCCCAATTCCAGGGAATAAATTGGAAATGATCCGATATTCACATCGGAACAAAAATGGGAGGTTTGGTAAAAGAGGATTTTTTTTTTTTACCAAAAAAATTTTGGAGTGATTTCGGTGAGCGGTTTTGGAGATAGGTGCTCGAGAGTGCGCACTGCGCAAACCAGTCAATAACCTCAGAAATCTAGATTCTGAGATATTTGAGTTCAAAGAAAAAAAACCTTTAGGAAGCCATAGCAACAAATTGGTAAATGGTAACGGAACACAAGTACCCTTGACAGAAAGAATGACATGCCTACTTTCATTATGTGCAAAAAAAGTTAAAAAAATATTGTACCATCGTCTAGTTTCAAGGGGGCAAAGTGAAAAAGTATGAAATGACTCAGAAGGTAGAAATTGCCTTACATTTTGATAGAACTATGCACTGTGAATTCACTGTGTTTTTACCTGGTCTAGAAGGTCAGGAAGACAAAAAGTCAGAAAAGCGATGTCAACCTTTTATTTTATGGCAACATCGAACCCTAACCCTGGTGAGTACCTCACACATCCAGCATGAACATATTTATGTTCAACAATATTTACAAATATTTCCAAAAAAAAAGAAATCACAAATATGACTTCACAAAAATAAAATATAACTGGATAAAAGTAAAATAAAATAAATGTGCAGCAAGTAAAGAATAAATAAAATAATATAAAAGTCAGTACTGTACTGTACTGTATTCTCAAAAAAAGGCATTCAACAAGCCAACATTCAGGAGTCAAAGGCACCACAAATAAAGGTCAAAGATGGTACTGTTCACCGTGTGTGTGTGTGTGTGTGTGTGTGTGTGTGTGTGTGTGTGTGTGTGTGTGTGTGTGTGTGTGTGTGTGTGTGTGTGTGTGTGTGTGTGTGTGTGTGTGTGTGTGTGTGTGTACCTCAGGTGCCTCAAAATGGCCTGGTACCTGTTCCTTGCCATTGTTCTGGGAAAGTACGGCATGGCAATGTTTTTTTGACCACTGCATGGCAATCTCCGGCTTGTGAACGATAGCTGTGAGGAAGAGAAGTCCCAGAAAGTTCTTCAGCTCCCCTAGAGTGACATTGGTCCAGGCAGCGAACCTGTGTGTATGACCTATGGCTGACTCCTCCGCTCTCGCTATCTCCGCCATCATACTGTCCTCTGCGTTGTCATTGGTCTGGTTGCAGATCGGGCTCCCATCCTTCCTCCATCCAGTCAGACTCCACGGGCCCTGTATATGATAGAAATAAATACAAAATACTAAATGAACGTGCTTCTGTATAATTTGTATGTTCTTTAGCAAAGGCTGTCGCACAAAAGTAGTGAAAACAGCAGATCTACAAGCGAGGCGTTGTGTGCTTGTAGATCGGCTGTTTTCACTAGTCTAAATAATTTCAAATGTATATATGTATATATACGTGGCCACTGAATTCTATAGGCTCTGCTTTGATACAAATTTGATACAGATTTGAGATCGATTTGATAGATTATTATGTCACACACACACACACACACACACACACACACACACACACACACACACACACACACACACACACACACACACACACACACACACACACACACACACACACACACACTGATTGTATTACTAAACTATCTATCTAGGTATACACACACAATAAAAAACTAAACTATAAAGAAATGTATTCTTACTGGAAGAAGTTGGAGGAACTTCATACACCTACTACAAACCATGGATTGACATCTAGACCTAGTGCACATACAGTATGAAACAGAGCTGATACCTTTATGTACTATGAGGAAAATAATGCTGCTATTTGTACCCTGTATATATATAAAACTAGACCAGGTCAACCTGGTTGTGCCAGACCCCGGTTCTGCCAACCCTCTGGGCCTATAAATTTAATGGTACATTTATAGGCTGTCTGTCCCTTTATAGGCTGTCTGTCCCTCCCTCATGTCATCATCATTTGTGACATTGTGATGACATGAAGGCTTTGTCTGTCGGTCTATCCCTCCCTCATGTCATCATCATGTCATCATCATGACCATCTATGGAGAAAAACCGGACAGACCGACATTTGCTTATGTAGGCCTACCCATTTCATGGGTCTGGCAATGACAATGCGACATAGCATTTTCAACTGTTTTTTGCCAGACCCATGAAATGGGTAGGCCTACATAAGCAAATGTCGGTCTGTCTGTCCTGGTTTTCTATATAAAGGGTATATATGATGATGACATGATGATGACATGCCTACAAAAGGCATGATGTCATAAATGATGATGACAGACAGGGGGTCTGGCACAACCAGGTTGACCTGGTCTAGTTTTATTGTATGTGTGATACTTGCTTTGGCAATGTAAACGTATGTTTTCTCATGCCAATAACGCTCCTTTGAATTGAATTGTATATTACCAAATGCACCCTACGTGGAAAAAAAACAATAGCAGGTCAGGCTTATTGACATCGGTTATTGATTGATTGAAGAATGTATTACAAGCTTGCATTAGAGTAGACCTACAGATTCATGGCTCATTTCCACAGGAACACACTTTATGCATATCATACAGTGGTGTGTTGTTCTAGACTTTTTTTGAGGGCATACGATCAGCTACTATTCGTTTGGCCAGGGCAGACGCTATAGTACATAATCCCTATCAAATACGCTACTTTGAAAGGTTCACGAGGGCAGACGCCGTTCATATTTTATTGTTCCTCCATCACGGAGGTATCGGGCGAGGTGTGGAGGGTAGTCCCCGGTGAGTCCCCAGAACACAGCACTGATCTCATATAACATTGAAAGACAGACAGACGTATAGAACATATTGAAACGTAAAAAGCATAGCTTTATAATGCTTACCCGGTTCGCTGATCGCAGCACACCTCAGCAGTGCTTCCTTAGTTCCTTCAGGGCAGGGGGCGAGACAGCACCGCAGCGACCGGGTCGTCCTCCTCGGCTAGGGCTAAGTCCACGCACGGCCTCATTTGGGTGTATTAGCGCCCGCTGCAACTCCGCTCTCCGGGGCCATACCTATCGGTGCAGCCGGTGGGCGCCGTAAGATGATACACTGCTCCAAACAGCCTGCCTCCGGTCCGGATCACCGCCGTAGCTCCTCCGTCCACTGTGGATGGCTGGCGACGTTCCTTGGCTCCCCCGACACAGCAGCAAAAACACAGAATTCTCTTCAAATCGCCGGCATCAGCGTTCAACGGCATCACCGTTCATCCTCACGCGTCGCCTCAGTCAAGTCCCAAACGCAGCCGCGCAGCAACAAACGAAAGTCCAACTGGTGCTTCGGGTTTTGATTATGGTCGGTGGCGGCGCTGGGCAGCTGCGGGCTTGGTGTCCACGGCCACGGGGCATGGTTCGGCTGCCTGCTTGGTCTCCATGTGCGGCCATGACTTGCTCTCTGATCAGCGGAGCAACGGTCCGGTAACTGGGACGGCGTTTTCTTTTTCTACAAAATGGACCCCAACCTACAAAGAAACTAGCCCTTCCCTTCCCCCACTCCTCCTAGGTAAAACCTTCCGATCTCTCTCTCTATCTCTATCTCTCTAAATAATACTACATCTAATGATTTTATAACTAATTCTAGCTCATTCTCTCAATATATCTCTCTCTCCCTCTGATTGCTGTGTGTCCGCTTACGGTAAAAGTCACTGAATTCTTTGAGACCCTTGTTTCTGGGGGGAACCGGCCAATCAGCATGCTTGAATTTGTTCACATAAGCGTGTGATGTCATGCAGGGGCGTCAATTGGGTATGGCAGGGGTATGCAGCTGCCATACCTTGACAGGGGGAAATAATAAAAATGTACTTTTCATCGTGCCTGTTGCTAAGGTATGGCAACATGACTGGTGTCTTCACCAGACACCAGTCATGTTGCCATACCTTAGCTTGTTCTGAACTGACGCCACTGAATTGTCATGCATGACGACCGTCCCATCGTCCAAAAGGGCTGTATCTTGGTTACCGCATAGATCCAACACTGTACTACTGTAATATGAAAAAAAAGCATCTGGCGTCATATGACGCCAATATTATTTTCTGGCATCATTGCCAAGGTCGTGTCGGACGTCATATGACGCCCTGGCACTGAAAGTGTTAATCATCGTCACTGTCGGGCAGAAACCTCGTATCTCCAAGTTTCAAATTTGTATGTTTTTTGTAAGTAAAGCCCTGGTTCATCACATAAGACTATTGCACAAAACTAGTGAAAATAGCTGATCTACAAGCACACAACGCCTCGTGGTGCGAGGCGTTGTGTGCTTGTAGATTGGCTATTTTCACTAGTTTGGATCATTTTTAAAACGATAAATACAAAATGAAGTAATGAACGGTTTTGGACATACAAAGTTTCCACCCGACAACGACGATATGTTTGTACTTTTGGCCTCAGCAGAGGAAGTCATTCCATGCTGCAGATTTGTGTACTACTGTATATGCTGCTGATGTGCCATGTTGATGACCAGTGTCATGTATTAATGTGTTCAAACCAGGAGCTCCAAAGTAAAGACAAGTCCTGTGTGGCAGCGGCTGTGTCATCACCTCTGACTGCACCATGGACACCTCCACCAGATACACAGACAGACACAACCCGTTACAACAGCAAGGAGCATTCTGGGAGGATGACCTTACTGTAAGTACCCTGGAGGAGCAGAGAACACATCAGAAATGCACTGTGGTTTTACGAACAAAAAGTCACATTAAAACATTGATCGGCAAGGTATTAATGAATGAATTAAAATGACAAGGACGAGGATTTAATGGTGATGTTAGTGTGAAAAAAGAACAGGAAAACTAATTATATATATATTCTTTTTAAATATTTTAAAAATGTTGCCAAAAAGCATCGCTGGGCCTTGCAGGGTAAGCAAAGCCCACCCCCTTTCTGTCCGTCTGTTTGCTCACCCCTCATGCTTCTATATTGTTTTCCTTAATCTAAATCCAATCGCAATTTGTTTTCTTTTATTACCGATGGACAACGCGGGCAGGGTGTGTGCACAAGACCACGTGTTCTGCCCGGAGACGAGATGTAGTGCCTAGTAGTATTAGTAGTACTAGTAAGTATTGGCATCAAAATGTACTTAATGTAGGCCTAAGTAGAAAGTACTCGTTATGCAGAATGTCCTAGTTCAAGTTTTCAAATGTATAAAAATCCTTTGAAAATAGCAGATCTACAAGCTCGACACGATGCGTCGCTTGTAGATCTACAAGCTCACAATGCGTCGCTTGTAGATCGGCTGAAGTGGTGCGTGCGAGTCTCTCTTTCTCCCTCGCCACCACTTTGTCTCTCTCTCTCTCGCACGTTTTTGGCAAAGATTATTAGATCGGAGGGAAAATGGGGCGCGAGAAAGACAAATGGAGGCCTTTGCATGTAAAATATTAATGCTCAATATGTCCAGCACGCCCCCCCGCACCCCTCCCCCCTCCCCCCTCCCCCCTCCATCACATCCGCTGATGACTCCCAGGGGCGTCAAGGGGGGGGGGGGGGGAGTAGGACTGAGTTACTAGGGCCCAAGGTGGAGGGGCCTTCATTATTCAGCTATTGAAAAATAGCAGAATAACTAACTATTGAAAAATAGCAGATATACAAGCTCACAGCGCGGCACCGAGTGCCGCCCTGCGAGCTTGTAGATCTGCTATTTTTGAAAATGTGTGCAAATCTTTGATAATTATGTATTTTTTAAGTGAACACTTGTAACTCAAATTTTGCTTCTGGGGGGTCCCTGGAACTAAATATTTTGAGATGGGAACCATAGGTTTTCCAAAAAACCTTATAATGATTTGAAATGTTCAAAGACTTGCACACATTTTCACGGGTTTTTCAAAAATAGCAGATGTACAAACTCGCAGCGTGGCACTTGGTGCCGCGCTGTGGGTTAAACCCCCTCCCCCCTATGAAGAACATTCATGGGGGGCCCGAGTGTGAATCCTTGTACCCAGGGCCCAGAATTTGGTGCGACACCCCTGCTACCCCCCCCACCACACCGCTCGTTGCGGAGCGGAGAGTGGCTGCTTGGATTCTGTCCTCAGGCTCCCTTTACAATGCCTGTTCTTGAGGGGGGAAATTAGTCACAGAGGTACATCAGACTCACATAATTGCTTTTCCTTACGGGCAAAGATCATTCAAAAATCATTCGGTGGCGAGTCACTGTACCTTGCACCCCCACCCACCCCCCATCCCCCCCACACGCACACCATTTCTCTTTTCCTTTTTGTGTTTTGTGGAAAGAGATGTTCATGCACAGGCTTTAATATGGTCTGCAATTACAAGGCGCCGGTCACAGTCCACTGAGGCATCAGTCCACTGAGGCATGGCACAATGGCACCATACAACAGCAGACTCCGTCCTTTGAGGGCGGCCTTCTTTCTATTTAAAGACCTAGTGAAATGAATAATACATTTTTCACACTTTTAGATCTTATCCGTGGTAATCAAATGGGCATTCCCAACACTAGATGCCTAAAACAATTGAAAATAAACAATCTTTGTGTATTTTTATTTACTGTGAACGGAAGCGTGCTGCGTAATGACATAGACAGACATTTTGTATATAAATGAACCTTTGATTACATTCACCTGTTTGATTCCAATTGCTGCACATTCCTCCAAACACAGCTAATTTTAATTACAGAGCTACTCCGTTTTGAATCTCATTCAAGATGACGTCCAAACTATGTATTACTCATTGTAAACTTTATGAGCACAATAGAATATATCTGTAAATATTATAGGTTAGAAAGATAAGCAACTTGGTAACAAACATTCTGTACAAGAGGCAGCCTGGTCGTGTATCTCTGCCTTGCTAATGATGGCTACAAACAAAACATTAGACATCACATGACTCAGATTTTACGTTCCATCGCCTGGTCCCTTCTGATTGGTTCAGAAACACACAGGCTTACGTTTCAGACCGAAACTTCAAAATAAAATACACAAATGGCCATTTCACTGGGTCTTTAAATAGCGGAGGATGGGAGCACCAAATGCATTTCGAACCCCTCACCCCCTCCTACCACAAACACACACACACCCGCAGCCTCCTTTGAGTATTTCGACCAGGATTGTGTGCGCGGACTGCGGCCCAAATGTAACGTAGCTGGCAGGATGTGGATGGTGCAAGTTGATTAACGTCTCATGGCGGTGTACAAGGGCTCAGTCAGCGTGGTGGAGGTTTGCGTCGGGACGGGAGTGATGTCGAAAGTAACGCGTGGAAAAAAGTTTCTTCGAGGAGGTGGCAGCGGCGGCGAGGCCTTTGTGAAAGTCAAATCCTCCGTCGTGAAGTCTGGCTGTTTTCCATTTCAATCGTTATCGCATGGATCCCTTGGGCGAGGTGCTTAACCCCGGACTGCCTCCGCGGAGGTGCCGTGGTGGCGAATAGTGCAAGACCGCGGACGTGCTAAGCAGCTCCCGCGAGTGAGATGACGCGCTTATGCTTTGTATGTGTAACCCCCTCGTCTTATAATGACTCCCCCAGGCACCGCAACGCCAATTAACATCGTGCTCCTGTACAGTCAACCGGCCAGGTTGAACACTGGTTAAATATCATTAACTCTTCCGTCCGTCCTGCGATTAAGCAAGTGTTTAATCACTGTAATTACGTCCCGGATCCACCCACATAATGTAATGTGCATAGCCTGATTTATTCGCTGTCAACACCGCGATGCGACGTGTTTTGAGCTTGTAGAACGTATGATCCACTATGAATTAAGCACGTCTGTTTGCTCACCCCTCATCCTTCTATATATTTTTACTTAATCTAAATCCTATCGCAATTTGTTTTCTTTCATTACCGATGGACAGCGCGGGCAGGGTGTGTGCGCAAGACCACGTCTTCTGCCCGGAGACGAGATGTAGTGCCTAGAAATATAATTTCCACGTGTTCTGCAACGCTGATCATAATCATTTTGTCCTCACCTCCTTAGGGCTATTCCTTGACATTGTCGTCTGCATTTACCCATTTAGCAGCGGGCGCTGTTAATGCAGCACCCAGGGAGCAGTTAGGGGTTAAGAGTCTTGCTCTGGGACATTGCGACACGTAGATTGGGCTCAGCCGAGGGGGTGAACCGAGGGCTCCTCTGATTCCCAGACAGCCTCTCTACCCATTCAGCTATGGCAGCCCTGGCAAGGGCTGAAATCAATGGCGTATGTGACAAGCGTCTCAAATTCCCATCATGAGGTATGAGAGCATCCTGCTCAGATAATATATGTTGCCTTTTTACTGCTTGTAATAGTATTACTATTACTACTCCTCCTGCTGCTGCTTCTACTACTACTAGTAGTAATGGCAATGAAAAACTAGACTTCACTCTGTCGAGGTGCCAACTTGCGCCAATTTCGGCATTTCAATGGCATGTGCCATTGGTGACTATAGAGACTAGTCATCTAGTCATCGCCTTGTCATTTCACGTTGCTTTCTCTTCATTGGCTGGCCCCAAAACCAAATATGGCCACATACATACCCACAGACAGCTATCATCACCCTACTTGCGCACTCTGCTGGTACATCTAAGAAGAATATGCCATACGTAAAATACTTACCAACATCAGAAGGATGACGAATGACAGCTATTGAAATGAAACTATGCCAAACATCAACTTGAAATGGGGATATATTGTGTGTGCGTACATGTGTGTGTGTGGGTGTATGTAGTATTTATGTTTAAAAGCCAAGTGGGGCCTCATGGCAAAGTCACATATTGTTTTGTAGTCTACACTTGTAGTAAAATGATTGGCTTCAAATAATCGTCATTGGGTTCAAAAGATCTGAGATGTTGTTAGGGGGCCCGGCCCCACTCGGCCCTTTGAGAACGCTCCATAAAAATTGCTTCGTAAAATCAATTCTAAAGCTAACAAGCTGGCAGTTTTATAAGTGATTACGGGATATGTGCGCCTGGCTTCCTTTTGATGTGTGAGACACCACAGGGGATGCTTGACTTCACCCAGCGCCCCCTTCTTGCTCGGCCCAATTTATCGGACGGCTCCTGACACCGGAGTTCAGGTCTCTTCATCGATTTACAGCGCATGGCTTCCTCACAGCATAGCCTTTTTTTGAGTTATGGGTCCGTTTGGTTCCATTTACACACTCTCATAGTTAAATGAACACTGTTTTTTTACAGTGTAGGAAGCCATCAACAACCTCAACTCAAAACATATTATGTGGTGAGAAAGCCATATAAATCGATGAACAGATCTGCAGAGCGACCCAGATCTACGGTATATGTACGTATTTATTTAGTTTGGACATTCTTTTCACAAAGTTATGACAGCTGACATTCCTTTCCCTACATGTCGAGATTGTTTGTCACAATCCTTGGACCACACTGTTGACATTGCATCTGTAGACCTCCTCTGAACGAAACACAAAAACAAGACAAAGAGGCATCTAGAACCAATAAGAATTCATAATCAGCCACTGAAAAGTGTTTTGGTTTTATTCATTTGTTATTTTTTACTTCATTTGTTAGGCTGTTTTCTGGGGACTTACTGTAGATTGATGGCTTATATACCAAGGTGAGAATCTTTCTGCTGTGGTGTATTCACTTCAAAAGTGAAGATGATGTGTGCTCTTGCAAGCAGCGGGGTGCGGATAAGCAACATCTCATCATCTCAGTTTCAAAGTCAGACAGCAGTGGAAAGGACAAGAGGCTGCTTGCCAAATCCATTGGGTCAATCCACAAGCTCCAGAAAACCTAGCTTCTTGTGTGAGGGCCTGGCTGATACCAACTGAGCAGTGGTGGAAAAAGTAATCGCATTTTGTACTGAAGTAAAAGTATCGCCACTACTGCATTGCAGAAAAGTAAAAGTCTGGAATTCAAAATGCACTTGAGTAAAAGTCCAAAAGTATTGCCATCAAAATGTACTTGAAGAACCAAAGATAAAAGTACTCATGTGCAGAATATCCCATTTCAAGTTTTCACATGTCTAAAAACCTTTTGAAAATAGGAGATATAAGCTGCACAATGTGTCGCATCGCGACACATTAGATCGGCTATTTTCAAATGATGGCCGAAATAGAGGGTATGTGCATGCATAAAGTGAATGGCAAATCGATTGGAAAAGTTTAGCGTTGTTTAATGCAATCAGATAGGACTTTTCTGTCGCACACACTCTATTGTAGACATTGCACATTGCAGTCATACCGCTTACGCTTTCAATCACTAAATCACCCAAAAGTCAAATGTGTCATACTTGGTCTATACAGTATTTCAAGACATTAGGTATTGTTATTTTGTTTGCAAGCTTTATCAATGCAATGGTATTGTAAAAATATTTTACATTTTGTTCAGGGACGATCACTATGGTTACAAACACTGCAGACATAAGCCATTAGCAAAGGGTAAAACCTTACATGTATTACAGGAAAATGATTGATCATGAGTGTGAATTATAATGTCCTAAATCAACATCACATATTGATGTAGAACGAGCAAGACATCTTCATTCCTCTCACATGCAGCATGTATTAATTAACACCTTTCTTTTATCTTATTACAGAGTATGTCACACAAAAGAAAAAGAGCCCGAAGCCCAACTAGGAGGATTCGTTTTTTCTTCTTTAAGAATATCGTATAGAATTCATCATATTTCTGGCCATTCAACGTTACCATGAGACATACAGTACAGTACAGTTGACTGTCAGACTTTATTCATCCCCTGACATTTTAAACCAGTTCTCCCTGTTAGGATGAAACCTTTATAGCCGGGGCCTCCCCTGAGGAGGAGGCACAGAACCAAGAGTCACAGGACTAAGACACCACATCTCTCTATGGAGTGTGAGAGAGAGAGTGAGAGAGAGAGAAATGATGGTGGGAGGGAATGAGAGGAGGGGACAGAGACAGGGGACAAGGAGATAGGCAGCAACAGTGATGCATTGCTGATTCAATGTTTGGGGGTACGCACTCTTCATGACGTCACGTGCACGTCGCTAAACACCTACTATACAGCTCTATTGATATGCATACAGGCTTGTTTCTTTGTTAAAACACCCTGTTGTGACACTAAGCGTTGTTGTGGAGGTGTGAACTTGGGGGGTTTTGGCATCATTGCATGTCTGTTTGTGTGAAAGGCAAAGACCCCTGCTCAGCAAGGAGTCTCTCTCTCTCTCTCTCTCTCTCTCTCTCTCGGTCGCTCCAATCCTCACTTGTTTGATGCCACCAATACCTGCCCTTTGTTAACACATGAAAATATCACACCGCGTGCCCCTGTGAATGGCTCTTGTAATCCAAACGGAGAAAAGAAAAAGATAACAACACGACAGGCAGACAGACACCAAAGAGTGCCGCATAGAAAAAGAGAGAGACAGACTGAAAAATCTGCAGTCATGCAGTTACTACTGGAGTACTTCCCTGAGGACATGAAAAGCATGTTGTTTATTCATTTTACACCTGTTCTGGTACGTTCTCTATATAGCAGAACAATTACCAATTGTAGAGAACGGAAAAGTACACTTTTAAACATGGCTGTCTTACAGGAGATTTCAGAAGATACAGGGTTAAGATACAGGGAATGGAAAGTTCTCCCGGTTATGCAGTACAAGCACACTTTTCAATCAGTCAGCCTCCATCAATTTCAAACAAAGCGCTGTCAAAGAACACTGGCACCTGGCAAAAGCAGTTGTAAAGAATGAACTCCTCCCCTCCCTGGCTGCTGCTTTTATTTACCAAAAAGCCAAAGAGGTGAGAGACACTGTGACATATAATGCCTTTCAATATGTCTATTGGCTTGGACGGGAGGGAAATGGCCAACCGCAAGCTGGGCCTCCGGTTGAACTGGAGGGCGATGTGGTCTTGGCAGACACCGAGGCTTTTAAACAAAGGAGTGCAGAGAAGCCAAAAGAAACATTAGACTGCTTGCTGCAGGGGACAGTTGATAAAAAGGTGCTATAAGTGATACACAGGTGTGTGTGTGTGTGTGTGTGTGTGTGTGTGTGTGTGTGTGTGTTGTGTGTGTGTGTGTGTGTGTGTGTGTGTGTGTGTGTGTGTGTGTGTGTGTGTGTGTGTGTGTGTGTGTGTGTGTGTGTGTGTGTGTGTGTGTGTGTGTGTGTGTGTGTGTGTGTGTGGGTGCGTGCGTGCGTGCGTTGGTCCCTCAAGGTCAAGAAAGCATGTAGGCATTGCCGTCAACCAAGATCTGTCTCCTAGCTCTGCTACAGACTCTCAGGCAAGTTTGTAGGTCGACTGCTCTTTGTTTAACAAAGTCATCTGAATAACCTCAAAACTGTTTTAATATAGACTCCACCTCTGTGTCTCAAGGCTGCCCTAGACTCTACTGAGGCCAAACTGAAAGACATGAGAGAGAAGACTTTGACATTGTCAGTCTGGCTGAGCTCACAGGCGTCGATGGCAAGTGCACTGACAGCCAGATGCAGGTTGAGGGTGACCGTTCATATATGGATTCCCTGATGTCATCAATATTAACCAGTAAGACTCCCTAATCGGGAGATAAGCGACCGTCAGGTCACCCCGGTCGCTGGGGGGCTGAGTTCCTGCCTTTTTAGCGGGGGTCCACCGCTAGGTGGAGCACTGTCTCCGCGCCACCGAGGAGGACGCGTGGGTACCGGCCCCGGCTCTCCCGGTCGCTCCTATAGACCCAGTTACAGCATTTTATGTGGACTTTTGCATCTGTTTTGGAGCACCAGGAGTCAGTGGTCCCCAGGAATTCCCCGTGAGCAGCCCCGTTGGGGTGGTCATTTGGTCATTTTTGAACTTTTTGGCGGCACCGCCCAGGGGGTCCCTGGGGGTCCCTGGAGCTGTGGGGGTCCCTGGAAGGGTGGAGGTTGTGGATTGGCAGACAAGGAGTGTGTGTGTAAAGTTTCACATGGATAGGGGCAACGATGGCGGAGATATGAGTAGGGCAAAAGTGTGACGTGACGTGACGTGACGTGACGTGACGTGACGTGACGTGACAGACAGACAGACAGACAGACAGACAGACAGACAGACTGACTGACTGACTGACTGACTGACTGACTGACTGACTGACTGACTGACTGACTGACTGACTGACTGACTGACTGACTGACTGACTGACTGACTGACTGACTGACTGACGGACTGACGGACAGACAGACAGGCGGTGGAGGTTTTGCCCTGTTAGAGAGATCCCTGTGATGCCAGGGGGAACAAATCCCTTTTATGCCCAGATATGGAGATCTCTGTGATGCCAGGGGAACAAATCCATTTTATGCCCAGATATGGAGATCTCTGTGATGCCAGGGGAACAAATCCCTTTTATGCCCATATTGGAGAACCCTGATGTCCACATCACTGTCGCCCTGAGGCTTCTTACTAGTTGAATACAGCAATCTTTGAAGGACCAAATCCTCGCTGAGCGGAAGAACTTCAGATATATGGTGGCAGATTGGGAGCTGCCAAATGGCATCCTTTTAAAGGTCAGGGCATTTCACCAACAGCAAACAAGCTGTTTTAAATGTTAACTCCTATATTGCATTCTTACAGTGCCAAATAGTTATAGCCTATGTCAGCCACTCTCAAATGCAGCGGGTGACGAGAGGAGCAAGTGCAATACAAAGTCAGAACACGCTTGAGGAGTTGGCTCTGGAATGATAGGCTCTCTGCACTTTCCAGGGGCGTCACAAGCGGGGGAAAAGTGGGAGTGACTTACTAGGGCCCAAAGTGGAGGGACCTTGATTATTTTATACTTTAGCTATTGACAAATGGCAGATCTAAGTGCCACGCTGTGAGCTTGTAGATCTTCTATTTTTTAAAAGTCGTGAAAATGTGTGAAAACCATGTATTTTTTAAGCGAACATTTGTAACATTTGCTTCTGGGGGATCCCTGGAACAAAATATTTTGAGATGGGGGTCCGTGGCCAAATACATATAATTTTGGGGGTCCTTCACATGAAAAGGCTTGAGCACCACTGACATAGAAACATAGGTTTTTCAAAAAACTCGTCTAAAATATTGAAAGAAATATTGAAACTAGACCAGGTCAACCTGGTTGTGCCAGACCCCCTGTCTGTCATCATCATTTATGACATCATGCCTTTTGTAGGCATGTCATCATCATGTCATCATCATATATACCCTTTATATAGAAAACCCGGACAGACAGACCGACATTTGCTTATGTAGGCCTACCCATTTCATGGGTCTGGCAAAAATAGCAGATCTACAAGCTCGCAAGTGCCACGCTGTGAGCTTGTATATGTGCTATTTTTCAATAGTTAAAGCACAAAAGAATGGGTAATGATGCATTCCCCCTATGAAGAACATTCATGGGGGGCCCACAGTGAATCCTTGCACCCAGGGCCCAGAATTTGGTGCGACACCCCTGCTCTCTGCACTTTCTTCACATCGCTGTAAATGGGCCACTGAGAAGGTCAGAGGAAAGCAAAGAGCTCATTAGCAGAGCGGAGAGCAAGCAGGATCCTTCCCTCTCTGAAGAAGCTTCGGGAAGTTGAACAGAAGTTCCAGGAGGCTAATCTCCAAACCAAAGAAAGTGTTGGGGTTCAAGTCAGTCTGCATCAGGAGACAGGTCACGAGAAGGAGGAACCACCTGCAGAATGGAGAGAAAAACAAACTAAGAAGCGAACAACAATCTGTGTTCAGAGCAACAAGGATCAGATAAACATACAAAGCACAAAACTAGTAAGACACCTCAGGGCGCCACGCACCACAGTGATGTGGAAATCAGGGATCATCAGGGATCTCCATATAGGCCTATGGGCATAAAAGGGATTTGTTCCCCCTGGCATCACAGGGATCTCCCTAACAGGTCATCATTAATATTGATGACATCATAAAGGGATTCTGTTAGTGTGACATCACAGTGAAGCCAGAGCGTGATGTCAGAGCGGCAAACCCATTCTGTTAAGAGTGGTTCCGCTGACATCACATTGACATCAGAGCATGATGTCAGAGCGGCAAACCCATAGACCGTAAAAAAGACAGACGGACACGGACAAGCTGTGATGTTTCTCATAGTAAACTGGACTGCACTCTGTTGAGGTGCCAACTTGTGTCTTGTGCACTCATAGCCAAATGGCTGGTAATTTGTGTCACTTTCCGAAGGTGACGACAAGTGTGACCCCATATTTGGTGTTGCACACTATATCATCACCATACATGTACATGCACTCTCTGTTGGCGCAAGTAATGATCTGGGTTGATGATGGGGATGAAGATTGTTAATATGGGCTGAAGAAAATTGAGGAAAATGACAGGGGCTTTTATGAAAGCTGTATTACTAATCCTTTCATACAGTAAGCCAATTTAGTTATTAGTATTATGCATTTAATCATTCACTTCAAAATGTTCCTGATAAGCTGCTAAACTTAATTTTCCCCAATGTAATATATCTTATTAAATGTAAATGCAAGAAGATGGCAAAATGTAAATACAAAACAAATTTGAAACTCATTTTAACTTACATGTATTACTCATTACTGAAGGTTTGTTCTTTGATATGGGCCTACACACATGTGTATTTGCCCTAGGACTCCTTTTGAAAGTAACATCAACACCAGCAAGACTCCCTAATCGGGAGATAAGCAACCGTCAGGTCGCATGTATACATGCAGCCTAATTTTGGTTGCTAGAACAGGGGTATGTGAGGCGGAGTTTGTGGTTTGCCAGCCAAGGAGTGTCTGTGCAAAGTTTGGCATGGATAAGGGGCAACGGTGCCAGAAATAAGAGTAGGGCAAAAGTGTGACGGGACGTGATGGACAGACAGACAGACTGACTGACTGACTGACAGACAGACAGCCGGTGGAGGTTTTCATAGTAACTTGAATAAAGTTTCTCAACCATCAAACCATTGTTATGATCCTCGTTCTAAATGTCAGAATAACAGGCATAAATTGTGTAACAGACCCCCCCCCCCCCACCACCCCCACACACACACACACACACACACACACACACACACACACACACACACACACACACACACACACACACCCAGACCCATCCTGTTTCTGGTTTGACACAAGGTGAAAATTCTATTCCTGCCATTGTTTATCGGTCTCCTGGCTTTCGTATGTCTGTCACACTCCGAAGTCTTCTCTTATAGCCCCAGGTGGTAGGCCCAGATGGGATGAGATGATGTGAGGTCAATTAAACCAACCCACCCGGAATGAAAGGTTCACATCGAAACTTTCCCCTTTCAGAAACATTCTCTTCTCTACACAATCTCACTGCAAGCTTACTATCTCACAGTGCTCTCTCTCTCTCTCTCTCTCTCTCTCTCTCTCTCTCTCTCTCTCTCTCTCTCTCTCTCTCTCTCTCTCTCTCTTCTTTCTCTCTGTTTGAGCTGTTCATTCATTGAGAGATGAGGAAAGGGGGAAAAGAAGCTAACAAAAAAAGAGACATTTCTTTAATGGAATATTTAATGCAGCCGAGCAAAACAATGCGAAATTAGAAGCCTCATCTCACGCATGGGATGGCAGAGTGAACTCGAGTCAATCTCTTTTACTTGTCTTTCGCTCACTTTCTCTGCCCTCTCTCTCTCCACACCGCACGCACGCACTCACTCACTCACGCACGCATGCACGCACGCACAACACACAACACATGCCACTACCTACAAAAGCTATCGATCGATCTGCATTCTGCATGCATGAAAAGATTTGTCTGGGTTGTGCAGTGGTGGAAAAAGTACTGACATTTTCTACTTAAGTAAAAGTATCAATACTGCATTGTAAAAGTACTCTGGTACAAGTAGAAGTCCAGAATTCAAAGTTTACTTCAGTAAAAGTACAAAATGATTGGCATAAAAATGTACTTAAAGTACTAAAAGTAAAAGTACGAAATGTTTGAAAATAGCGGATCTACAAGCTCACAACGCATCGCATTGCGACGCGTTGTGAGCTTGTAGATCTGCTATTTTCAAATAGCTAAGGTATAAAATAGGGCTAAAGTGATATGTTTTAACATATTATAATTTATATCATCAAAGTAACGAGTAACTATAGTTTTCAAATAAATGTAGGTAGTGGAATAAAAGTACAATATTTGGATCCCAGATGTAGTGGAGTAGAAGTGAAAGTATTGGAAATTGGAAATACTCAAGTAAAGTAAAATACCTCAAAACTCTACTTAAGTACGTTACTTAAGTAAAAGTACTTAGTTACTTTACACCATTGGGGTTGCGTTTGTCGGTTCCAACTTCAGCTGCTTGAGTTCCTCAGCAAGTCAGGGCAAGCTTTACTCGTACGGCACTTGTCATACACCAGGGGTCTTCAACGTTTTCAGGCCAAGGACCCCTTAGTTGAGTCCCTGAAGCAGGGACCCCCGCAACCTTTTCATAGATTCATTGTTTGACAGCACAATCAATCATCAGTGTATTTTGGATTCATGTCAATTTGTGTTTTCAGATATTTAACCACTTGAAACGTCAATACTTAATAAACCTGAACTTTCACTCTGTACTCTTTTTCCCCTCTACACCAAAGCTCTTTGACAAAAATAGCCGAACTACAAGCTCAGTCAGGCATTCCCAAAAATGGGCATCCTGTTCATGACATCATGGGTACTCCATATATGGGGATTTGTGGTTTTATCGATTTTATTTGGAGATCCGCTGAGCCGACAACTTACCACTCTGCGCATCGCTCCTTCAGGTCCTCCTCACTGATACGCACACCGAGTTTGAAGTTGTTTGGTCCCATATATGGGAATATTGATTGGATTGTGGGTTCTGGACAACTGGATTACCACATACACAACCGATTATCCTACCGACGAAGCATGCGCCGAGTTTGAAGTTGGCAGATGCACGCACGCACTCACGCACATACGGACAGACAGCGCTTTCATGCATTTATAGTTGGATAATTGCATACATTAACATAATTATATACACATAGAGGCCTACATTGACATGACCTCGCGTCACCAGGCTTTCTGGGGGAAAGCCTGGTCTTCGTTTACTAAACGGGTTGTTTGATCCAGTCTAGACCGGATGGCACCCTATGTCATTTTGTATTCAAAACGTACTACACTTTGGCAGGAAACACCAAACCGGAAACAGTTTTAAGTTACCCAAAACAACAACTACTTGCATATGCGCCAACCTCGCGTCACCTGCGCTAACTGGGTTAAAACTGATTTCAGTTTGGTGTTTCCAGCCAAAGTGTTGTCCGTTTTGACTACAAAATGACCTAGGACGCCATCCGCTCCCGACCGGATCAAAAGCCTGAAATTGGAAGCCATCCCAGGCTACAGGTATAAGACATTGACTACAGGCCCAACCAAAAGAAGACAAAAGTATTCTGGATTCATCAGACGAGGTTACACAAAAAGATTGAGGTGCTGGGAGTTATTTGATTTCATTTTCACTCCCCTCCAGAGTTTTAAGATCAAAGTCAAATAATTCTCCTTTCAACAAAGATAGACACTCTCCTCATGGCTGACACAGGGTGAAATAGGAAATGGTAGTCTGTTGAATCTTTGGAGAAGAAAAGTACAAGGCCCCATTAGCTTACGCTGTAAAACCTGTGATCTGTGGTGGATGCCGCACTCGCCGATGACGCAAAGAGATTAGAGGAAGGGCGGTCGATTGGTGTGCCCTTTTTGCCCATGAGAGGGGCTACCACCACTCACAAGAAACTGTGTAATAAAGTAATGCGAGGGTCTTTACTAAGGTCCGCTCCTTTTTCTCCCACGACACCAAATCTCTTGGCTGAAAATAGCTGATCTACAAGCTCTGCAATCTGCTACTTTCACAGAATGTTCGCCTCAAGAATAGGGATGCCAGGGTTAAACCCTATATCGTCACTGTCGGGCAGAAACCTTGTATCTCCAAGTTTCAAATGTTTACGTTTTTTTTTTTCGTAAAGTAAAGTCCTGCTTCATCATACAAGACCGTCGCACAAAACTAGTGAAAATAGCAGATCTACAAGCACACAACGCCTACTTGTAGATCGGCTATTTTCACTAGTTTAAATCATTTGTAATACTAGAAGCTGGGCCGCCCTTCGGGCAGCCCAGCGTCTAGTCGGCGACCTGGCTAACTCGGAACAATGTAAATAGGGAATGAATGCCCCACCCTTTAATGCAAACCCCATTATACCTGTTTTCATAGGACCCGTTTTGACCATCTGTCTGCCTGTGTCCATTTATGCCCATATATGGAGATATCTGTATCTGTCTGTCTGTCTGTCGGCGTCCATTTTATGTCCATATATGGAGATCACTGCAGTTATAGTTCTGGGTCCATTTTATGCCCATATATGGAGATATCTGTCTATCTGCGTCCATTTTATGCCCATATATGGAGTATCTGTCTGTGCCTCCTCCAACTGTGTTGCAGACACAGTGCCGGTTCCCCCTTTAATGCAAACCTCATTATACCTGTTGTCATAGGACCCGTTTTGAACATCTGTTTGCCTGTGTCCATTTATGCCCATATATGGAGCTATCTGTATCTGTCTGTCTGCGTCCATTTTATGCCCATATATGGAGATCTTTGACCATCTGTTTGCCTCTGTCCATTTATGTCCATATATGGAGATATCTGTATCTGTCTGTCTGCAATCCATTTTATGCCCATATATGGGGGCATTCATTTTATGCCCATATATGGAGAACGCGCGTGCCGGTGGGACGAACGGTTCTCGAGATACGCGGATTACACACTCACAGAGATTTTTTGTTGACTCATGTGGCGTACGTGATGTCAGAGCCTTTTATGAAGTGATGTCACAATGAGTCAGAGCTTACGCCGATTTCCTCCGGAACAGCCTGATGTCAACAATCAGCTCCGCATAAGGAGATTCCGAACGTTTTGCGCCGTTTCGGAAAAAACAGTGATGTCACAATGAGTCAGAGCTTACGCCGATTTCCTCCGGAACAGCCTGATGTCAACAAGGAGATTCCGAACGTTTTGCGCCGCTTCGGAAAAAACGCGCGTCGGGTCGGGTCGAGGCCGGGCACTGCACTCCGCGCCGCGGCGGAGAACGTGCGTGCCGAATCTGAAGCCGGTGGGACGAACGGTTCTCGAGATACGCGGATTACATACACGCAGACAGACACGCAGAGACTTCTCGCATTTATAGATAGATGATAAATACAAAAAGAACAGTTTTGGACATACAAGGTATCCACCCGACAACAACAATATATTTTGTTGACCGTCCCCCAGATGGTCTAGGCTCCCTCCTTTTCCCCGAATCTGTTGGCGGAAAAACAACTGCCTTACAAGCTCACAATATGTCGCCTTGTGGATCTGCTATATTTTCGCTGACCGTTCACCCGAGAATAGGGTTCAGTTCAGGTGGTTATGATAAAGTGTTACGTCATATACTCTCTTCTCCCTCCTTTCTCCCTACTGGAATAAATTCCCATCCCCATTGTAGTCAGAACCCAGAACTGCACACTCACTCCCAGCTTTCCGCTGCAGTCGGAAGACTCTACAGGATAGTAGACGTCGTGTTGTTTTAGACAAATCACAAATGCTAGGTTTGATCCGTTTGCTATCCTAATCTCTTTGAAGCACTACATTGTTCCCTCTCTGCACTCTACATTATTTACCTTGTTTTTTGTATCTGTAGACTAGACTTAATGATTACCCTGCTTATTACGATCTCGCACTTGTAAGGTGCTATGGGTAAGAGCGTCTGTTAAATGCCTAAATTGTAAATAATAAATTGCTTTCCTACTCCAAAGAAAACGAACGACTGAAACCAAGCAACAGACCAGGCCAAAGCCATCGGACGGCTAAATGGGTCTAGGGGGAGAAACTCGATTAAAGAGACTTGATTTTGTAAAATTGTATTGATGTTCCTCGGCGCGGAGACAAGCCTCCTCAGCCGGACACAACAGGGAAAGCACTATTTGTTTACTCCATGGCTGTTAGCTAAACTGATTAACCCATTTAGTCCTATGATTATTGAATGCTTTAACCAGTGAAAAATAGCAGATATACAAGCTCACAGCTTATAGATCTGCTATTTTTGAAAAAAGACGTGAAAATTTGTGCAAATCTTTGACTATATGTATTTTCAAAGCGAACGTTTGTAACTCAGATTTTGCTTCTGGGGGGTCCCTGGAACTAAATATTTTGAGATGGGGGTCCGTGGCCAAATAAATATCATTTTGGGGGTCCTTCACATGAAAAGGTTTGAGAACCACTGACACAATAGTCTCTCAAGAACAGACTAACTGAGCTCCATTTAAGTGAAAAGAACCTTTTCTTTGATGATGGCTGGCCAGATTGCTGACACAGAAACATAGGGTTTTCAAAAAACCTTAGAAGGATTCAAAAGACACTTATAGAATCGGGTCAAAATTCACATTTTCAAGATTTTTCAAAAATAGCAGATCTACAAGCTCGCAGCGCGGCACTCGGTGCCGCGCTGTGAGCTTGTATATCTGCTATTTTTCAATAGTTAAATCATAAAATAATGATACACAACATGTGTACCCGTTCTAAACTGATTAATGATCGCTCCTGGCGGGGGGAATGAAATGCATCCTTTTTTCTCTCCCCCTCCAAGGAATGTTCGCTGAGCATGCATGCTCATTTTCGGCACTGTGTTGCTTCATGTGACGTCCGAGCCGGCGTAATCATTCAGGCGAAAGGAACTGGAGAGATTGTGCTCTTCTGCTGGCCACTGAGTGCCGTTGGCACATTGCTTATCAAACACTTTCATGTGTTAATCTTTTGAACACCAAAAGAGAACATTTGTCAAAAAATACGCAAACAATGTAACAGGGCTCCATTTAGACCAACGTCCGATTCTAAAAATGCCTTCAGAAAAACTTCAGATATTTATTCCAAGACCGTATGAGTCACCAGAACCGATGACGGGTGTTTTTGATGACTCTATTGTGGTTAAAATGGAGTTTGAAGTTATAAACTGTATATATATATGTTACAGTACGTTTGGGTAACTCAGTACGTTCATGGTAAGAGCGCTTGTTTTGTCGTTCACCACACACCAATCACCACCAGATGGCGACGACAGCCATTCACTAGTGCAGGCGCTGACGTCACTCGTTTGCGACTCTTTCTTTATTTACTAGCCTAGCTCGGCAGTGTTTAGCCATTAGCTTACTATGCCTTACTCTAACCCTAACCCTAACCTTAACCTCAGTAAAACTATGCCTAACCCTAACCCTAACCTCCGTGGGGTGAGGCGCTATCATTCCTGCCAACGCGACGTTGTTGTGGCTCAAAGCGACCGCTTGTTCCGCCCCGTGCCGCACGACGAGTGCTCCGTTTCTTGATCGTACTGTTTCTCTATCAAACCGTGACATATATATATATAATATATATTTATATATATATTTTCTTTTTTTTTCTTTTCTTTTCTTTTTTTTTTAAGTGAAATATTCCTCTAAATGTTTACATTGTTCCTCATTTTGCTGGGGACCAAATGGAACCCCACTCAAGGACCCCACAATCTAAGGACCACTGCACTGGGCATGCTCAGTGCTCAGCTTTACGTTAATCTGCTGGGATGATCGGACGAGATCCAAGTTTAGCCCTGACCTCATTTTGGACTGTTACAAGAGTTTACAAAAATCTGAAAATAGTGGATCTACAAGCTCACAACCAGTCGCAGTGCGATGCGTTGTGAGCTTGTAGATCTGCTATTTTCAAGGCCAGTCCATACTCTCTCCAAAACCGAACTTTTTTGTTGGAAAGGTCTGGTTCAACTACAAAATGGCATCACTCGCAACTTCTGAAAAGCATTACCCCGAAGTAGAGTTTGGAGTTTCGGCAAGGCGGAACTCTCCGACGAAAAGTTCGGTTTCGGAGTATTGACTGGCCTTCAGAGCACAACAGCACAACCAAACATGAAATGAATTGTCTTTTAGTTCTACTGAATCTCTTCTCCACTAGTCCCTCCCTAACATTGCAGTCTAGTTTTTCTTTAGTCTTAGTTTTAGTCGTCGTAGCGGTAGTCGACTAACCTTTTTCCTGGCACGAGAAGTTGACACATAAATCAACCCAACTCAAGCACTTAGGCAAAAACACACCGAGAGTGGACCACTTGTTAACCTTTGGACAGGAGGCTGCAGGTGTGGGTGTGTTTCTCAGTTGTCCGCCCGTGACAGATGCAGCTGAAGATGATGGAGTGTACCTGTGTCTGCCTATGCGCTCACACACACGCACACGCACACTGTATTGTTATTCTTGTGAGGATTCTTTTTTTTTTGCACAAAAAACTATTTGGGCGGAGTTGTCTTAAACGATGACATGGATGTGTTTGTAATGACAACTAGTAACACATTGTTGAAAAATAAAAACACTTTTGACCACAACAAATATTTGTAAAAGTGATAGGCTTATAGGCTCCACTCTAAGCTATGACAGCTGCTGGGTTCTACAGGGGAAACTGGACAACAGGTGCATTTGTGCCTAATAGACCACATGGACAGTCTTTTTGGATCAATATAAGTAGGAAAATTAGCCTAGCAGTGTTTTAGGGCAGAGTTGTCCTTTAATGGTTTAAACCAGTGTTTCTCAAACTTTTAAATATCAAGGTCTCCCCTTAACTCTGACAGTGCACAAATGGAACCAAATGGACATTTTCCATGTGTACACTGTCAGAGTTACAGACTTGTCTGGGTCCATTCAGACCCCCTAAATGAACCCAGGAAGATATCCTTTTTTTAACCATAAAAAATACAGTCCTCAGGACCCAGAAAATGGCCCTCAAAATGTTTATTTCTCAAAGTCTACTATGCTCGTCGTGGGGGTAACCTAATACAAGTAGAAACACGGCCATGCACGCACACACACACACACACACACACACACACACACACACACACACACACACACACACACACACACACACACACACACACACACACACACACAGACTGACACAAACGAACGCACTAACACGCATACACATGAACATGCCGAAAGATACACCAGGACAAATGCACACAAACACACCAAAGTGTACTCCAGTGTCAGATCGTTTGTTGGTAATGGCTTCTTCTGCTCCATCTGTTTACAATACATACTTATCTGGGGCAACATTTACTCTACAACCAGCGTGTGCTTGTGCGTTTGCGTGTGTGTAAGTGTGTGTGTGTGTGTGTGTGTGTGTGTGTGTGTGTGAGAGAGAGAGAGACACAGACAGAGCAAACATGCGTGTCAAGTCAAATTGATTGGAGTGCCATAAACAACACCCCCTTGAAAAGAGAATTTCTCAGATTTCAGGCTCAAGTGTGTGTGTGTGTGTGCGTGCGTGCGTGCGTGCGTGCGTGCGTGCGTGCGTGCGTGCGTGCGTGTGTGTGTGTGTGAGACCAAAGTGCTGAAATATCAATAGCTAGTGCAGACCATCTCACAGCTAGGCTACAGAAACTTTTCGGTACTTTTTATCTTTGGCAGCCTAGGGCATGTGCACAAGTTGGTTGGTTGTGAGGGGCTTACAAATGGCAGGCCTCTCCAAAAGGAGGGCCAAACAGCCGCTCAATTTGGAGAAGTGTGTGTGTGTGTGTGTGTGTGTGTGTGTGTGTGTGTGTGTGTGTGTGTGTGTGTGTGCGTGTGCGTGTGCGTGTGCGTGTGCGTGTGCTTGTTTGTGTGCGTGTGTGTGTGTTTGTCTTAAGCTCAAACGTTGCTTGGCAACCAGACCTGCAGAAAATACAGGGTGAATGCTCTTTGAAATAACGTGTATATATGTTGAATACTGGCCTTGAGGAATGACGCATCCTCTTGTTGGCTTAGAGACAGTCATTATGTTCACAGATGTCGTGATGTGTCACAATGTATTACAAACACAAATTAACAAGTAACACGCCATTATGGCGAGTGGCGTCTGTCAGTTTCAAAGCTTCTAAATACGGCACAAACGACCAGGACAAAAAAAGAATCGTGGGTTCCAAATGGATCCACGGTAGTTATTTTTAGTCACAATTCTCTCGTTAATACTTTCCATTTGTCAGACAAGACTTTATTTACTTTAACCCATTTAGAACGGGTACACATTATTGTGTATCATTATTTTATGCTTTAACTATTGAAAAATAGCAGTTATATAAGCTCACAAAGCAGCACTGAGTGCCACGCTGCGAGCTTGTAGATCTGCTATTTTTGAAAAATTGTGAAAATTCGAATTTTGACCCGATTCTATAAGTGTCTTTTGAATCCATAATGTTTCTATGTCAGCAATCTGGCTAGCCATCGTTAAAGAAAAGGTCCTTTTCACTTAACTGGAGCTCAGTTAGTCTGTTCTTGAGAGACTACTATGCCAATGGTTCTCAAACGTTTTCATGTGAAGGACCCCCAAACTGATATTTATTTGGCCACGGACCCCCATCTCAAAATATTTAGTTTCAGGAACCCCCCCCAGAAGCAAAATTTGAGTTACAAACGTTCGCTTTAAAAAATACATATATTCAAAGATTTGCACACACTTTCACAACTTTTTCAAAAATAGCAGATATACAAGCTCGCAGCGTGGCACTCGGTGCCGCGCTGTGAGCTTGTATATCTGCTGTTTTTTCAATAGTTAAAGCATTCAATAATTCTAGGCCTATTCTTGCAGTGATGGCAACGATAGCAGAAAGTTTGTAGATCTGCTATTTTGCTACTTTTGTGTGACACTGTTTTATGATGAAGTAGGGTAGTGGCTCCCAGACCTTTTAGGTCAGGACCCAAAAGAGGAAGCATAGTTGTGCCATTTCAAAACCTCACACGTCCTGCCATTGGCAAGACTGGGGAGACTGGGGGCGGCATAGCTCAGGGGTAGAGAAACTGGTATTAGAGCACGAAGGGTATAAATCCCGAAGGGTTCCCAGTTCGAATCCGGGCTCCCCCTGAGTTAATGTCGAAGGGTCCTTGGGCAAGACTCTGAACCCCTAATTGCCTCCGGTGAGTAGGTTGGTGCCTTGCATGGCTTCCTCCGCCACCGGTGTATGAATGTGTGTGTGAATGGGTGAATGTAATGCACAATCTATGTAAAGCGCTTTGGATTAAAAGCGCTATATAAATGCACCATTTACCATTTACCAAGACAGTGGATTTCCTGCGGATTGGCAGAACAGTGCTATTGTTGGGTTGTCAAAATCGGACCCGTGCAGGACTCTGCCCCAGCCAAGTGGACAGTACTTTATTTATAACAGACATAACATTTTCACAAATCACAAAGTGCTATGATGCAGGGTTTTGAAAAGCAGAATCAACATTCCCCTTCTTGGGGTAAAAAGTACTTAAAAAAAAACTAATTAAGGCATAGAAAGACTAAAAGACTAAGCAAAAGCTTTGTTAAAAAGTTGTCTCTCAAACAGTTGGTTCTCAAAAATGTTTGAGAACCACTGGTTCTCAGAATATTCTTCATGCTTTTCAATGATTCACAACTCAGCAGTAGTTTCTGTAAATATAGCCATAACAAAGGTGATTCTTCTCTGGGTGAATAAAAGGGAAACAACAGATTCTGAGTCAAAGTGATGAGGCAGTATAACTTGTCCAACAAGATGTCAAGTCCGGGCCGGGTTATTAATATTTAATGCCACATGCAAGTTTTTTACCTATGTCGGCAGAAAATAAAGTTATACATCTCAAAATGGGGGGTTAAAAAAAGGAATGGACAGTACTATTGCATCTCTGCAGAAACAACAACAAAAAAGTTAGACAAAAAGCATTTAACCCAAACACAAAGCTGCCAACCCCCAACCCCATTCTTTAGGTCAGTGGTTTCTATGGGGTGACTGTGGCTCAGGAGGTAGAGCAGGTCTTCCAATGATTCATGGGTCGGCGGTTTGAATCCCGGCTCCTCCTGTCCACATGTTGTCCTTGGGCAAGACCCGCATTGCCTCCAATGAGTTGGTGGGTGTTGGCTTGCCACCATTGGTGTGTGAATGTGGGAAGTGACAATGCTGGCGTCAACCGTCAACTGTTCGCTGCTTCACTTCCCAATGTTGGAATGAATGGACCATTGTAAAGTGCTTTGAGCACTTGTAAAAGAGCTATTCTAAAACGGCTAGTTCCATTCCTTGATTCTGATTGGCTGGTTGCTGTGGTATATGAGACTATAACCCACACCTTGAATCAGTTTATATCAAACCCAGGTGCGTTATTTCTTTCCACAGTGTTCCACAGTGCACCAATTATCTGCACCTGTGTTGTTTCTGCAGCCTGGCCGGGAACTACTTTCTTGTAGCTGGGGACTACTTTCTTGCAGAGCAGACCTTATTGTCTATTATTAGTGAAATAGAACAGTTTTAATTGGTACATGTCTATGAGACATATGTTGCCATATTGTAACCGCTTTAGAAAAACAATAAGCCACGCGAGGCTTGTGGTTGCCTGTATTTTACACCGCCTGAGAGGGTTGGAGACACTCGGCTGTGCCTCGTGTCTCCCTACGCCTCTCAGCCGGTGTAAAATACCAGGAAAGCCTCTTGTGCCTTATTGCTTCATTAAAATGCGATCCATTATTCAAAAAATCCCCCCCTTATTAACTTTGACAGTGTAAATGGAACCAAAAGGATTTTGTTCCATTTGTACACTGTCAAAGTTACAGACTGGTAAAGGGTCAATATATACCCATAAAGGAACCTAGAGAGTCCCTGAAATCCACTTTGATAATCACTGTCACGCATGTTAGTTTAGTTGTATATGTTGCAATATTAATGTGTGTACCAAAACCCTCAAGGCACACCAGCGCGCCGTTTGAGAACCACTTGATTTACATGATGCACTTAAACCAGCCTAGGTCCTGCTGTGTGAAAACACAGCACTTTTTTGGACCTTAACCTTTGTGTGCGTGAGTGAGCGTGTGTGATCGTCGGCATGCATATCGAAATATTTCCGACACTGAAAAAGTCAACTCAATCTACTTTTACTATTTAGAGTGGTGGTTCTCAAAGTGGATTCAAAGGCTGTGGGTTCCTTTAGAGGCGTCTAAATTGAGCCATACAAGTCTGTAACTCTAGACAGTGTACAAAAGGAACCAAATGAACCCTGACGGGTCCATTTGGTTCCATTTGTACACTGAGTTAAGGGGAGACCTTGAAATGTATACGTCTGAGAAACACTGCTTGTTGTAACATCAGTCCCCCCCATGTCGTTCCGCTTGCAGCCACCAGATGCCACTGTTATGTCGCTGCAGTCCAGCCTACTCCCCATGCCTTCTATCCTTTCTTCTTCTCTCTCTCTCTCTCTCTCCCTCTCTGTGTCTCTCTCTTTCCCTCCCTCTTTTCCTCCCTCCCTCCCTCCTTCTCTGTTTCTTCCTCTCTAAAACAAAGTAATTGCCTGCAGCACAGTTCAGAGTCTCGCATGCTGTCTGACGCAGATCAGGGCTGGAGCGCGGTCAGTCAATCATTATCCTTCACAACAGTGTGAGTGAGTGAGCGGGCCTCGCTTCTCCTTGTGTGGCTCCCCTGCTGCACAGAGACATGCTGTTTTGTGTTACTGTTACTGTACCAGTGGTGTAAAGTAACTCAATAGATTTACTTAAATAGGTGGTGCCATAGTTTTGTACTTTTTTCTGTTTTATATGTGTCTATGGAGTTAGCATTACTCTAATACAGGGGTCTTCAACAATGGGTCCGGCCCCCCTAGGGGGTACTCTACATGGGGTCCTCCAAATCTGTATGTGATTCACTTGCAACAGACTAGGGTACTTCTACATTGCAGTATTGATACCTTTACTTAAGTACAAAATATGAGTAATTTTTCCATCACTGTACTGTACTTGTACCTCAAATGCCCCCCCCCCCCCCCCCACACACACACACACACACACACACACACACACACACACACACACACACACACACACACACACACACAAGCATAGTAGAATTAGGTAATTCATTTTAGCTATTTTAATGCTGTCCTGAAATGTTGTAACACAAACCTGTGCGTACGTGCGTGTGTGTATGCGTGCGTGCGTGCGTGCGTGCGTTGTGTGTGTGTGTGTGTGTGTGTGTGTGTGTGTGTGTGTGTGTGTGCGCGTACACTGACCACGTGTGCAGAGTTTAGCAGATGGCGATGGGTTGAGGGCACAGGTGTACTACTGTATGTGAGAACATTATTTGTACTGTTTTGTTGTGTCAGTTTGAGCATGCACTTGCGCACGTGTGTGGGCGTGTGTGGGCGCGTGCGTGTGTGTGTGTGTGTGTGTGTGTGTGTGTGTGTGTGTGTGTGTGTGTGTGTGTGTGTGTGTGTGTGTGTGTGGCTGTGGCTGTGTGCATGCCTTCATAGTGTCTAAGATTGGGGTTTAGGGTGTAGAGGCTTTGTTTGTATATGACAGGGGTCTTCAACAGGGGGTCCGGGACCCCTAGGGGGTCCCCAGAGTTACTACAGGGGTTCCTCCAAATCTTTGTGTGATAGAATCATTTTTTCTCCTGCTTTATATTAACCACTTGAATCCTAGTGTCCAAATTCTGAGAACTTTACCCAAAAATTGCAGATCTACAAGCTCACAGAGCTTGTAGATCGGCTATTTTCGGCAAAGAGCTCTGGTGTAGAGGGGGAAAAAGAGCAGACTAAGTACAGAGTAAGGTCAAGTTTATTAAGTATTGACGGTTCAAGTGGTTAAATATCTGAAAACACACATTGACATGAATCCAAAATACACTGCTGTCAAACGATATGAAAAACGATATGAAAAAATCCATCTATCTATCACTCAACCATCTACTACTCATTGACCTTTGATCTGAGGTTGTTTTCAGTTTTGTTGTGCAAGCATTTTTTCTTATTATCCTATTTTTATAGCATGCAAGTGTGTCCGTTTAAAATCCGCCCGGACGTGTTTGGTTTGTAAATTGCACCCGGGTGCATGCGTGTGTGAATGATTCCTCCACGTCCATCTGTCTGTGGATTTAGCTAATATCGCCACGGCACTGGACAAATGTACCGTAGGAAGGCTGTTTTAGTGCTCTGCAGCTTGACTCCCGCCAACCCTTTTCTGCTGACAGAGAGAGAGAGAGAGAGAGAGAGAGAGAGAGAGAGAGAGAGAGAGAGAGAGAGAGAGAAGAGAGAGGATAACTAGCTTGGAGTTCCTCTAGTGCAGTGGTTTTCAACCAGTGGTCCGGGGACCCATATTAGCTCTTTCGGCTTGTAACCGATATACCTCGCGCCGCATTGTTTTTATGTTTTGAAATAATACAAAATGTAAGAAACAAAAAAATAAAGGCAACCATTATTGTCTGTGACCCAGTGTTTGGGACCCACTGTTCTGTATGTCAGGGGTAGGCAACCTTAGGCACGGGGGAGGGTGATCACTGGCACACTGGCATAAGTGTAAAATGTAATATTCAACAACAGTTTAGTCGGTTAAATTAAGTCTCCCCACATCTGTACAAATGACATCCTGCACATAATTCCACATTCATTCAAACTCCTAACTCTGGCTGGGAGAGAGACTGAGATATATGTGGGGTTATTGCTCTCAGTCTAAGGATCATTACATCTGATGCGAGAGAAAATATTTCGAATGAATAAAAAAAATAAAGTTTGTTATGTACAGCCTCAGCCTGTGGACAATCAAAATGAGTTGGAAATATTTAATTTTGATGAGGTGTCATAATTAAACATTTATGTCAAAAAGGTGCTGACCCCTGCTGTATGTCATGGGGTCACTCAAATGGCTCATCCTCCAGGGTGCAATTTTACATGGAGATAGATTTTTAGATTTGATCTGACCTAGAGGAAAGGCTACTGGGGTTCACCAAAATCAGTAGGGGTCATGACTCACGCACAGCGAGTCATAATCCTGCCAGTCATTTTGGAGACAATATTGTTTGGGACTGACATGTATGTTAATGTAAGGACTTTTAATACCTCTAAAATGACAAATTAAACACTGGCCTCTGACATCACGCTCTGGCTTCACTGTGATGTCATACTAACAAAATCCCTTTCATGCCCATGTATGGAGTTCCCTGATGTCATCAATATCGAGCCCATATCTAACAGGACTTATTATGGGAATGCCCATATGTGGCCAAGACAGCCCATATATGTGGCTGGTTCTAGAGACAGGGATCTCCATGTATGGGCATAAAAGGGTATGATATCAGATGTCATAGACATCATAGGAATTTTACATAACGAATCTGAGTAGCAATGTTTGGGCTCTCACATCATATCTCCATATACAGTACAAGGATCTCCATATATGGGTACCAGGGGTTTCCATATAGGGTAACTGGTCCGATATACATCACTGGTCAGATGGCCAAGACATGGCGCGACCTCGCTTGTCGCCTGAGGCGTCTTACTAGCATAGTTAAATGTTGAAAATCGGTGGTATTCACCCTTAAGTCCACACCGATGGATAGACCAGTAGGACTCCAAAGCCAATTCAGTCAACCCTTATCATACTCCGACCGCCCAACCACCTGTAACCCATCACAGAGCAGTAACCCATTAAGAGGCATGCAGCTGGAAGAAGGAAAGGCTCTCTACCCAACTTGTTAGGGGGACTTAGTTTTGCATCCCTCATTAGTTTTATTTGGCTGTAACAGCCAGTATTCCCAGGGACACGGATGAGCGCAGGAGAGAGCGCACTGTAACAGAGAATGAGAGGGAGAAAAAGGATATTTAGAAGCAGAATTATAATCAGTCATTTAAGTTGTAAACGTACAGAACAACTCCTTGTGGCCCATTTATACACAATGTTGAACACATGTCTTCTGTTTGTTTTATGCATTCATTTCGTCCGTCTGGAAATGATGTTACTCCCACAAGCAATGCACGATGACTTAAAAGTGGAAAAATAAAAATAAAACATACATAGTTGTCCACTAATTTTATTATTTTCTTACCTAGATATTGAAGACCTGGTTGGATGTCTTTTTTTATTAATCCCCTTTGTATCTAATTGTGCAGTGCTATGTTTGTCCATTTTCAAACACTTGCTGATCTTTTAACTGGGGTGTGTGTCAAATATGTTTGGTGATGGGAGTGCCTGTTGATCGATAAAATAAATGCAGTCAATACTTTAATTTTATTATGTTTTCTTCCAGGTTGCCAGGGGGCCTTCATTATTTTTGTGCAGCGCTGCGAGCTTGTATATCTGCTATTTTTGAAAAGTCGTGAAAATGTTTGCAAATCTTTGAATATATGTATTTTTTTAGCGAACATTTGTAACTCAAATTTTGCTTCTAGGGGGGTCCCTGGAACTAAATATTTTGTGGACAAATCAATATCATTTTGGGGGTCTTTCACATGAAAGATTTGAGCACCACTGACATAGAAAAACCTCAGAAGGATTTGAAATATTCAAATACTTTCAAAAATGTCAAGATTTTTCAAAAATATCAGGTCTACAAGCTTGCAGCGCGGCACTCGGTGCCTCTCTGTGAGCTTGTATATCTGCTATTTTTCGATAGTTAAAGCACAGAATACTGTGAAATAATGCGTTCCCAGTCTAAATGGGTTAACCCCCCTCCCCCTATGAAGAACATTCATGGGGGGCCCGCAGTGAATCGTTGTACCCAGGGCCCAGAATTTGGTGTGACCCCCCTGCCCATCACTCATAATTCTCCTTACAAATGCAACCAACCAATCAGCGGACCATATAACTCCCACACCAAACATATCGATCCGTTTTCCCCAGCTTATTCTGCAATATTGATCAGTCTCCCAGTCTATTCCGCCCGACCTCAATAAACTATCTCAAAGATATACAGTGGTGGGAAAAAGTACTCACTTGTTTAACGTAAGTAAAAGTATCAATACTGCAATGTAGAAATACTCTGTTACAAGTAAAAGTCCGGAATTCAAAAGTTATACTATGAGCAAAAGTACAATATTGGCATCAAAATGTACTTGAAGTACCAAAAGTGAAAGTACTTATTATACAGAATGTCTCATTTAAAGTTTTCAAATGTTATAAAATCAAAATGCGTCGCGAGACCTTGCAGATCGTCTATTTTAAAATGTTCAAGTTTTGTAATTATAATCAAAATCTACAAAGTAACTATTAACCAAAGTTTTCAAATAAACATAGTGGAATACAAATACAATATTTGGATCCGAGATGTTGAGGAGTAGAAGTAAAAGTATTGGAAATTGGAAATACTCAAGTAAAGTACAAATACCTCAAAATTGTACCTAAGTAAATGTACGTCGTTACTTTCCACCACTGGTATCAAGTTACATGCTCCTGGGCTGGCCCTTGTGAAACCACTGTTGGGAACATTATGGATTCCCACTAAGGAATACATTGAGCATGCGTGCACTGTTTCCACTTTTCAAAGTAAATGAAAAGCAATTGTTTTCCATGCCTTTCTGGGGGCAGGTACACAAGAAAATGGTAAGCAGTAATCACATTTCTCCCCGCAGCATGGATAAATCATGGGTTCCAGGACTTAAAGGAGCCATATACCCGCATCAATACATTACGTGTCGACGGTAATGGCTCTATTGTTGCACTTGTGTACGTTTTCGCCCCCCCAAATTCATTACATTGTCGCCGAACTTACTTGAACGTTCCGGTTCTTGTTGGAGAAACCCCACTGCATAGCTAAGAAGGCATGATGTTTTAATTTAATTCATGAATCAATAGGGGGGTCAGGGTGGTGCAGTCTGTAGCGCTGTCGCCTCACAGCTAGAAGGTACCGGGTTTGAAAACTGGTTGGAATAACGTGTTAAAATGGTAAATGGTGCATTTATATAGCGCTTTTATCCAAGGCGCTTTACATAGATTGTGCATTACATTCACCCATTCACACACACATTCATACACCGGTGGCAGAGGAAACCATGCAAGGCACCAACTTACTCACCGGGAGCAACTAGGGGTTCAGAGTCTTGCTCAATACAAGGACTCTTCGACATTAACTCAGGGGGAGCCCCGGATTCGACTGGGAACTTCTCGGGAACCCTTCGTGCTCTAATAACGGTTTCTCTACCCCTGAGCTATGCCACCCCCATGCCATGTTCCTTCCATGCGCTACGTTCAACCGTGGGAATTCCCCCCTGTCGGGTGAAAAGAAGCGGCTTGGACTCCTCGCATTGAAGGACTGTGGGCAAGACACACTTGTCTTTGTACTCAGATGGTGTCAAGCGTGTGGGGCAGCAACCAGGTGAGGAGTACAAAGACATGTGTGTCTTGCCTACAGTCAAGTAAGGTGGTGGAAGTGTCATGGTGACATGGTCTGGGGCTTTATGAGTGCTGCCGACACTGCGAAGCTACAGTTCATTGTGGGAAACATGAATGTGACATACTGAAGCAGAGCATGATCCTGGGCTACAGGGCAGTATTCCAACATGACAACGACCCCAAACACTCCTCCAAAGGCGACCACTGCCTTGCTAAAGAAGCTGAGGGTAAAGGTGATGGACTGGCCAAGCATGTCTCCAGACCTAAACCCTGTTGAGGTCCAGGGGTGGTTTTAGGGGTGGCTTTGGTTGCTATAGCCACCAATGTTTTATCCAAAGCCACCAATCAAAACAAAATATATATTTTTGTATTTTATTTTATTATTTTATTTTATTATTATTTGTTTTAAATTATTATTATTTGTTTTATATGTGGGCCTACAAGGTAGCAAGCTAATTTAAATCGGATTATAGTTATAGTTTTCTTTTTAACATAACAATGTTATAAACAGAATATTATTATCCACTCACCCATAGTGTAATGTGGGTGGATGCAGGGGCGGATCTAGGTCTCTACTAGATTGGGGTTACTAAATATTGTTCATTTACAACAATGTCCATCTTTTAAAACAGGTTGTCGGTGGTATTTAAGAAGAATGTTCTGTGCAATAATAGCTGACTAGGCCACTAGGAAGGCACCCTAGAATGGCCAGATTATGCAATATTTCTAGAACTTTTACATGAAATTGGGTTTTTGGAAAGAAAACTGGATTGAGGAGCCAGGAGTGGATAATTGGTGAGCAGATGTCACAGAAAAGTTTAATTCATTAATTACATAAAATTAATGAATTCGCCTGGCCTCAGGGGAGGCATGGGCTAAGCTGCCAATGTAGTAGAAACCTAGATCCGACCCTAGTGATGTTGTCATGGATGAGTGGAATTCCAGGGGCAACCTGTGAAGCTCTGGTGAACTCCATGCCCTAGAGGGTTAACACAGTGCTGGAAAGTAATAGTGGTCACGGGCCACACAAAATGTTTAAACTTGGGCCCAATTTGGACATTTTCGCTTTGACTTTTGTCGCCAGTGGTTTAGACATTAATGGCTGTGTGTTGAGTGAGGGGACAATACAAATTACACTGTTATCCAAGCCGTACACTGACTACTTTATATTGTTTCAAAGTGTCATTTTTTCAGCAGATCTATAAGCATATTATCCTTAAAAAAATTAAGGATATTATGTTATCAATATTAAGGACATATCTGGGAATGCCCATATTTGGTAATGCCCATATATGGGCATGTTTTGACGTAACATTGTTGACTATCATGCAGTGGTCTCCATATAGTATAGTAACTGGTCCCATATACAGTACATCACTGGCCAGATGGCCACTAGTTTAGTTAACTGTTGATACTTTCCCTTAATTGACTCACTGTTTATAAAACCATACAGATCCCTTTCACTTTTCAAAAATGATCACATCGGATTGTGACGCGTTGTGAGCATGTAGATCAGCATTTATGTATTTTCTTGCTGCTATTTTTGTGTGACACTGTTATACAATGAAGTATAGGGTATTTCATTTTACGGAAAATAAAAACATAAACGTTGAAATGTTGAGATGTGGAGACACAAGGATTCCGCCCGACCACATATTTGAGATCACTTTCTAAATCCAGACAATCAGTATTGTTTGCAAGACCTCTGCATCGTCTTGTCTGTAGCATGTGTGAGGATGGTGAATGGGTTGGTGAATGGGATAAATCATAAATGGATGGCACTGTATACTCCAGTGCCCACAATACTGGCGGCTGCTCATCTAGGGACACCAGCAGCCTAACAGTCTGACTACTCCTGTGAAGCAAATAGGTGGCCTGCTGGGGGAGATAATAGAAGGATTTACCACACGTGCACACACGCGTGTGCACACACACACACACGCACGCACGCACGCACGCACACACACACATACACACACACACACACACACACACACACACACGGCAAACATTATGCGCTCTTCCTGGCAATCAGACCGTAGAATACAACTTGGCAACCCCTGTGGCATATTCAGAGACAGAAATAGGCGTACAGTTGGTAATTTTGTCCCTTTCCGTTCCAATTTACAACAGCAAGAGGCTTCATTGAAGCAAAGTAACCAGATTGTGTGGACCTACCGGTGCAACTTTGAAATCTTTACTAATTGATATACAATAGATACCTGCTGCTTTTGTATGCGGTGTATACCGTATTGGCCCCAATATAGGACGACTCTGATTATAAGACGACCCCTATTATTCAAATATCATTTTGGGGAAAAAATGACCGTAATAGAGGCGCGGATGTGTAATGACAATGGAAAATGTCTAGTCCTCGATTATAATACGACCCTCTTATATTCGGGCCAATATGGTAATTATTGTTTTTACTGTTCTCCTTGCTCTCCCTATCTCTCTGTCCCCCTCCCCCCTTTTTCCCGAAAACTGTAAATAATAACAATAATTTACACCAGTGAACCTGGGAATTGACAATCACACTGAGTCACATTATGAGTCAGAATCTAATCAGAATGACCATCGCGTATAGCTTTTAGAGATCCTTGGATGAAGCCCATCTGTTTTTTGAAAGGTTTAGGCTGCAGACTAAAAGTGATCTTTGCCCTCACAGCTCTCAGGCCTTATTGGCATAAAGCTCAAACATTATCAGGGGTGTGTAGCTGATAAGATATACCATAACTGCAATGGTTCGATTCTGGCTATTCTGACCTATGTCCTTTCTCCCTTCTCCTCTCTGCAATAAAAACCAATGAAAATAGATAGACTATTTGGCTACCAAGCCATGAGAAGGGCCAGTTATGAGCATAAAGGCGTGGGTTAATACTTTATAGGCTACCTGTAGGCTAGTGGTTTAAAGTAACTACTTTTCTGGAGTATTTCCAATTTTCAAGTCCACTATATCAGAGGCAAATATTGTACTTTTCTTTTATTATTATTACACTACAATTGTTTGAAAACTTTAGTTACTAGTACTTTGTAGGTTTGATTATTATTAGAAAACATACAACTTCAGCCCTATAGATACTATTTGAAAATAGTCGACAAGCTCACAACGTGTGTTATGAGCTTGTAGATCTGCTATTTTCAAAATATTTAGAAAATAGTTACTTTCTACTTTTGTTCCTTAAAGTAAATGTTTGTACCAATACTTTTGTACTTTTGCTCAAGTAAATTTACAGTATGGAGTATGGATACTTTTTTATTAAAGTAAAAAATATATCCCAGTGAGCCATTGCCTTCCCCGCCTCACCCTTCCCCGCCCCCGTGCTCTGCAAGAGTTCTAATTTGCTCCAGTTTGGAAATCGATGCAATTTCATTTGCATATAATTGCACGGATCGCAGCTGCAAATGTTTGGTTCCCCCGCGGTAATTGTGCACTCGGGCTGTCCTCGCCTCACCCCGCGGCTGGCAGCAAATATAACCGCCCACCCGATAACCGCCCACCCGGAGTCTTTTCACTGTTAACCACTTAAAACCTGTATACTTTGTTGACCGGCGTCCCACCAGGGCTCTGTACTTGGCCCGCTTCTTTTCTTTCCCCCCCACCGCCTGATGTTGGTCAATCTGTCGGCAGGTTCGGCCTTTAGAGCGATGCCAGATGAAACAGTTGGACGTGGCTAGTGGTTGGCTAGCCAGCAGCTAAACATTGAAACTGTTCCTGCATGAGTATGGCATGTTGCTTGTACTGGCATGTTGGCGAATCATGGATTTTTCCCCCTCTCTGTTTTGGCAGAGTCTTTGCCCCGCAGTGAGTGTTAATTACCAGCTTTCTGGTTGTCAAACCCGCTGTTGCCCCTTTTATATTTAACCACAGCATGCACCCTGCGACGTTCTGAACTGGGTACGATGAATGTTAATTTATCTGGAACGACTGTTCTTTAGTTCACAGAGCCTCTTTTTCTTTTTGCACAGATCATGGCCGCTGTCAAGCTTAGATACACGCAGTGGTGTAACGTAACTAAGTACATTTACTTAAAGGAGTAGTTCACCCCCAAAATGACTTTTGTTCTATTGATTACTCATGCCATGGAGAGTAGAGTTCAATAATATTTTTTGGTTTTTGTCACATTCCTAAGACAAAAATTTGATTCGAGTAAATTTACCCCCATTGATTCCGGATGGATCCGGAACAAATGGGGGTAAATTTATTGTTATCACATTTTCAATATTATTGAACTCTAGTCTCCATGGCGTGACTAATCAATAGGAAAAAAAAGTCATTTTGGGGGTGAACTACTCCTTTAAGTACTTGTACTTTACTTGAGTATTTCCAATTTCCAATACTTATACTTCTACTCCACTACATCTCGGATCCAAATATTGTAGGCATACTTTTACTCCACTACATTTGAAAACTTTAGTTACTAGTTACTTTGCAGATATAAATTATAATATTACCAGTAAGACTCCCTAATCGGGAGATAAGCGACCGTCAAGTCGCATACACAAATTTAGAAGGCAATGGTAGCCAATCAGGAGGGAATATGGGAAATGGGACAGATCCATGTTGATGACATGACTTTAGAGATACTATTTACCGCTTTGTGTGATTTTAAGGCAAAATCTGTTGGAGCAGTGTCCAAAAATGTGTTTTCCAAGAATCGGCCTCATGGTGGCGCTAAAAGAGGGCCATGTGAGAAATGAGGGGTGGAGGTCGTGGTTTGGCAGCCAAGAAGTTTGGCATGGGGCAACGGTGGCGGAGATATGGAGTAGGGCAATTGTGTGACAGACAGACTGACAGCCGGTGGAGGTTTTGATAGTAACTGCGACCTGACGGTCACAATAAAACATACAGACACTTTAGCCCTATTTTATACCGTGGCTTTTTGAAAATAGCCGATCTACAAGCTCACAACGCGTCACAGCACAACACGTTGTGAGCTTGGAGATCTGCTATTTTCAAAAATGTAGAACTTTTATTTTTGGTACTTTAAGTACATTTTGATGCCAATACTTTTTTACTTTCACTCAAGTAAATGTTGAATTCCTGACTTTTACTTGTGACAGAGTATTTCTACATTGCAGTATTGATACTTTTACTTAAGTTAAACACGTGAGTACTTTTTTCCACCACTGGATACACACACACACACACACACACACACACACACACACACACACACACACACACACACACACACACACTACTACTACTAAAAGGTGTCAAGCATTTAAAATCACACCCGTGTGAACTGAGCGGTGGTTCTCCCCCCCCCCCCCCCCCCCGTGTGTGCCCCCCCCCCCGTGTGTGTGTGTGTGTGTGTGTGTGTGTGTGTGTGTGTGTGTGTGTGTGTGTGTGTGTGTGTGTGTGTGTGTGTGTGTGTGTGTGTGTGTGTGTGGCCTGGACAACAGCGCCCCTCCCTTAACATGTGTGGGTCAGAAAAGGTACTACACAGGCTTGAGGCTACATACAGACCCACCCACATACAAACAAACTAACACACAAACATACATACCTACACACACGGCCACGCTATGGAGACGGTGTGACCACCGCTCAAAAAGTATGCTAAAATGATGTCATCGTGTAAGGCATGGGTTTATGGCCTGTCTCGTATAAACGTCCAGGCCCCTGGTAGTGCTAACATGTGGGTCGACAACCCGGGGCGCAACACATTTAATGGCTCTACCATGCCGATACATCCATGCAGGGAAAGTGGGACTGAGTTACTAGGGCCCAAGGTGGAGGGGCCTTAATTATTGTATACTTTAGCTATTGAAAAATAGCAGATATACAAGCTCACAGCGCGGCACCGAGTGCCGCGCTGCAAGCTTGTAGATCTGCTATTTTTGAAAAGACGAGAAAATGTGAGCAAATCTTTGAATATTGTATGTTTAGGCGAAAAACTAAACATAAATTTTGAGATGGGGGTCCGTGGCCAAATACATGTAATTTTTGGGGTTCCTTCACATGAAAAGGTTTGAGCACCACTGACATAGAAACATAGGTTTTTCAAAAAAAAAACCTTAGAAGGATTTAGAAGACATTCATAGAATCGTGTAAAAAATATTCAAAGACCTGCACAAATTTTCACGATTTTTAAAAAATAGCAGATTGTATTTCTGCTATTTTTCAATGGTTAAGGCACAAAATAATGCATAATAATGCGTTTCCATTCATGGGGGGCCCACATTGAATCCTTGTACCCAGGGCCCAGAATTTGGTGTGACGCCCCTGCATCCATGTAGTGTTAGTGGTGGGGAAGGTACTCATATATTTAAGCAAAAGCATCAATAGTGCAATGTTACGAAAAATACAAAAGTATTAATATCTAAATGTGCTTAAAACACCAAAAGAAGAAAGTGCTCATTAAGCACAATGTCCCATTTCAAGTCTTCAAATGTATGAAAATCCTTAAAAAAGAAAAAACAACAGATCTACTGCAGATCGGCTATTTTCAAATGGCTGAAATGTATAAGGGCATGAAGGGCTGAAGTGGTTTATGTATTGTTTTATTTTAATAATCAAAATCTACAAAGTACCTAGTAATTATAAGGCTGGTCAAATAATTGTAGTGGAGTCAAAATACAATATTTGCCTCTGAGATGCAGTGGAGTAGAAATAAAAGTATAGAAAATAGGAAATAGACCTACTCCTGTAAAGTTAAAAAATATATACTGTACTTCAAAACTCTACAGTACTTGAGTACATGTACTTAGTTACTTTACACCACTGATGTTGTACAGTAGTGTTGCGGGCAGTAGGGGACTGCTGCGCATCGCATTTTAGGAACCTCGGAATTCCCAGATTGTTGCCCAGCATTGGCATCAGGGATTACATTTTCGACTGATCAAATAATCAAGAACTGTGTCTTTTTTATATGAATATCAATGAATTGATGTTGAACATTTTGAATAGACTTTTTTATTACCTAAATAAATTACTAAATCAATCAGTATGATTAACCACTTATGGGAGGGGTGTCACTCTCCATTCCGACATGTCGCCACTCCGAAATTGACTTATTATTGTCGGAGTGGCGACACTTCCATAGAGGTTAAGTTTAGGGTAAGGGTTAGAGATAGGTTTAGTGTCGGAATGGAGACATGTCGGAAAGGAGACATGTCGGAGTGGCGGGGTGGAACCTCATGGGAGTCCCTGCCTCAACAGACGGAGATCTGCGGTAAAAAATACATAATCGATTATGGTGTCCTTTACATGGATATGCTTGAGAACCAGCCGGACAGCCACAAGGCCTGATCTGCTACTCCCCCTTCCCGCACCGCATCCATTCGCGATGGAACTTGTAACTCCCCTTTACAATATATCATCACAATGCCGACCAATTAGCAGATTATTGGAGGCGTGAGCTGGAGAATTCTACAATACCCAGCCAATTACTGCTTTTCAATAACCGCCGGCGCTGCCCGGGAGTCCCCGCATACACACTTAACTGCAAAAGGGGGGATACATTCTGTGTGCGTGGACAATGACTTGAAATCAATGGCCTGTTTGTTCAGCATTGCCGATTGGACTGTCGGCCTGTGTGCGCGCGCGACGCTCGCGCATGTGTGAATGTGTGCGTGTGTTCTGTGTAAATTGAGTTTATTCCTTTCTTCCATTGTGGTGGAACAAGTGAGCTAACGTGCAAAGAAAAGTCATAATGAGGTGTCAATTTGAGGATGGTGTGGAGACAGTGGACCAGGGACATGCTGGGCCCCTGATTCAGCCTGGGAAAAAGAGTTGGAGAGGCCCTCATTGCGCTATAGAGAGAGATCTCTCTCTATAGCGCTGCTGCTACTCAAAGATTTGCCATTTCAGATCACAAGCCAGTGGGCCAATTACATGAGTTATATTTCGTCGTTGTCGGGTGGAAACCTTGTATGTCCAAAACCGCTTGTTTTGTATTTATCATTTTAAAAATGATTTAAACTAGTGAAAACAGCCGATCTACAAGCACACAACGCCTCGCACCGCGAGGCGTTGTGTGCTTGTAGATCTGCTGTTTTCACTACTTTTGTGCAACGGCCTTATATGATGAAGCAGGAATTTGCTTTTGCGGTTTCTGCCCTACAGTGAAGATTTACTTTGTTGGCCGCCCAGCCCCCAAAATTGAACGAAGGTCGACATTTTATTATTTATTTTTTCTAATGGCCGGCCTGGACCGGCCGGGAATGAACCGGCCGTTCGGCAGTTGTCCCGCTTTTCCCAATGGCCAGCACGTCCCTGCTGTGGACCCAAATGCAGACACGGTAGACCGGAGGAAGGTCAACAGACTTTACTCGGAAATAATTGCCAAGGCAGGTACAGAGCAGGTACAGGCAGGCAGCCGTACACATTTGAATAGTCAATCCAACAGGCAAAAGTACAAAGATGGAAGGAAGAAAAACACGAGAGAAAGGCTAGGTTGAAGTCAATACGACGGGCAAAAGTACAAAGTACAAATAGGCTGGAGGAAAAAAACAGAGCGAAGGCAAGGTCTAGGTCAATCCAAAAGAACAAAAATGGCCGGTAAGAAGACAGAAGCGGGGAGAAGGCTAGGTCTGGTAACAATTAGGTCAAAGCACTGCGGAGCAACTCTGGAGAATACAAGGCTTGGGTTTTTAGACAATCTGGCACTGGAGGCAAGGAACAGCACGACTTAAATAAGGGCCTGATTGCAAATGCCTGACAGCTGTAGCAACAACCAGGGGTAGGTCACATGACAACGCTGGAAAGAAACTGAGAGACACATGACAAAAACTGGCAGGAAACGGAGAGACACCAGGGTAAAAACCGGCGGGAGACCCGAGGGACACATGCTATAAACAAAAGCACATGTGGACCAAAACAATGATGACGGCGAACAGCTGACAAGACAAGGCGGGGAGAAACACACAGGGAAAAACAACAAAACAAAAGCACAGAGAAATAATGAGCCGCCAGAGTAAAACAGAGAGGATTTGAGGAGGACATCTATAGGCTGAACCTTGCTGAAGTACAATGTTTCCTTTCCCAAGTATCGATCAGGATGTTTGTTTGTGTTCAGCTCGAGGTCAACATGCCCAGCCCCATCACCTGCGTCTCCAAGTCATGTTTCTGCTTCAGTGGTCGTCAGTTGGCGAGATGATCGTTGTTTCGTGTCGGGTAATTCAGGTATGTCAAGATTAGGCCTGTTCCTTACAGTATGTCTAATGTTTAAGATGAAGGTCTATTTTTTTGGTCGATTGAGCCAATCAGATGATCTGTTATTGATTGATTTTTCACCCATGACATGCTTGTTATTTCACATATTATGTTATGTTACTAAAGTATTAGTGTTTGCAGAACTGCAAACTTAGTGATGTAGTAGTAGTTAATAAGCAAGCCAGCTGTCTAGCCACATGCAATACTTGGCTGCATGGTTGCTTTTCAATCATCCGTATGGCACCTGCTGTATTATAATTTCTTGTGAGTGGCTAGACGTGTCAGTGGTGATGGGGAGAGCAGCATGTCCAGTAGCCAAGTGGTCAGTCCATCCCCCATGGCAGTTGCAAGGAGTTGCATTGGTGTAGACTGACTGGCCTTAAAACAGTTTTGTTCCCCTCCCCTTCATCATCATAATCTTCACAATCTTCCTCGTCATCGTATCAGTCATCTTCTGTGCTTTGGACCCCGTTGTTTGCAGCTTGCAGCTACAGTATATTTCTCTTAATTTCATTTTATCAAGATGCTTGTTAAATGTACATCACTGAGATTGCTGCAGAGAGAAATATCTTTTTAATGTCTTGGCAAGGTGCTACTGTATCACGAAAAGCCTCCTTGAGCTTCACTTCTATACCGTAGTCCTGTTTCTTTTTTTTTCTTCATTTCTTTCAATCCAACGACCCAAAGGTTCATAAACTCCTCGATGAGCAGAAGAGACTTGTCAGGGAGTTTTTTTATCCTGCTTCATCAAGCCGGAAAACCTGATTAAAGCCCCTATAGTGTACCTTGTTGGCCGTTGGCCACCATGGGTCTATGCTCGGTCACGTTCTTTTTTCCCCCCTCCACAACAAATCTCTGCTCACAAATCTGCTCACAATGTATCGCTGATGCATTGAGAGTTTGTGAGTTTGTAGAATAAAGGACAATGGAAACAAGCCCTCAGGGCTTTTTGTGTTACCCTTTTGGCAATATTGTACTTCTGTACCTTTTGCAAACGGCAAAAAGCAAATCAATTAATCAATCAATCTGCTATTTTTGCCTATTATGACATGCCCAGAATAGGGACGCTATAGAGTTCATGTGGTTATCAACAACGGAATCTGTCTGGGCCGAATATCCAATTGTTTAACCTCAAATCGACAGAGATCTTGATGTGATTTTCACTGGCTCTGAGGCCCTATCCATCCATGCATTGACTTTGTATGTAATCACCCGCCCGAACACATGTTTTATCTCGCAGCGATAACATCTGCACAGCTCAAATGCGGTATAGGCAGCCTAGGCAGCCTATACAGCTTGACCCACGCCAACGAAGGCTGCTGGCTGCTTGTAGGTCAGTATATCGTCGTTGTCGGGTAAAAACCTTGTATGTCCAAAACCGTTCGTTTTGCATTTTTCATTTTAAAAATGATTTAAACTAGTGAAAACAGCCGATCTACAAGCACACAACGCCTCGCACCGCGAGGCGTTGTGTGCTTGTAGATCTGCTGTTTTCACTACTTTTGTGCGATGGCCTTGTATGATGAAGCAAGGCTTTACTTTGCGAAAGAACATACAAATTTGAAACTTGGAGATACGAGGTTTCCACACAACAACGACGATATATCTTCTTTTTTTGTATTAAGGATGATTATCATGTCAACGTATTCTGGTATCAATCTAATGCGTGCATTCTGCTCCTCCGATGTCACGGGCATCCCCGGTGCTCACACACTGTCCCTGGGGAAATGGACAATGAGATCACACAGAGGCGTTTAACATCCCACCATTCATTCTAATAATGGGGTGGGGAATCTCTCTCTCTCTCTCTGTAGTTAACCTTCTGGTGCAAAAATGCATAGATTTTATTATTATGCAAATTAACCAATAAGCTGATAAGCATATTTGGATGTTTTTAGTTTTTAATAAACAGCTAACCGGCTTAACCAAATAAGCTTAGAAGCCACGCTGTCATTAGACAAGATTATCAACTACAATACAACTTTGGCGAGTTGGCATTTCAGTCTGGACATTGGCACGTTACATTTCTGCGTGACTGATTACAGGAGCAGAGATTCCCAAACTTCTTTGTCTCAGGGCACCCCATGAATATTTGTTTTAATCCGAGGCACCTCTACATTATAATTTTCACTCCCAGAACCTTATATTTATAGCATATCATCGTTGTCGGGTGGAAACATAAACCGTTCGTTTTGTATTTATCAACTATAAAATTTACGAAACAAGATCGTAGATTGTAGATCTGCTGTTTTTACTAGTTTTGTGCGACAGTCTTGTATGTTGAAGCAGGGCTTTGCTTGACCAAAAGACGTACACATTTGAAACTTGGAGATACAAGGTTTCTGCCCGACAGCGACAATATTTTAGTGATTATGTTGCGAGGAAAACGTTGAGATAATAGCCATTTTGGTTAGAACTGACTGAAAATAACTTTGTACTTCAAGTTTAAAATGATACTAAATGTTTTTTCAAGTGTCCAAATAGATTCCAAATATTATCAAATGATCTCACGGCACCCCTGGACTACCGTCGCGGCACCCCAGGGTGCCTCGTCACCCACTTTGAAAACCCCTGGCCTATAGGAACATTGCAGTTGGTTAGTAGTGTAGATCTTAGCCTGGGATCAATACATTTGTTTATGATCCGGTCGCGAGCGGAAGGAACCTACGTCACATTGTAGTCATCGGGCGGACTACAGGTTTGTGAGAATCACCAGACTGGAACTAGAATCCAAAACGTTTTATTTAAATTGGTATAATCTTCTTTTTGTTCTTTTTTTTTCTTGGGGGGGTATACTAATCTAATACTGTATGTTCATCTTTTTATTCTTGTAGCATGACTAGGGAGAATAAACAAATTGATTTGTATTATTACCTAAATGATGTTAGGACGTTGTTGTAGTTTGTTGTAGTCATCAGGCGGCCGGAAACAGCAGTTATTGAGTGGAGCGAACCGCTCCTACATTTCACTTTGTGTATATTAGCACGGATCTCCATGCTCATACACATACATCTGTGCTCATAGGCCTATACATAAAGTAACTGACGTCACGGACAGAAAGGCCCATACAAGGAGGATATGCACGTGTCGTGTTTGCACCGTTCTCTTCGCACTGGTGTGTTTTTTTTCTTCTTTGTGGCTTAGGCCAGGCCTAGACCGGATAAGCCCATTTAAAAGGAATAACTGGCTTTCCTCCGAGGTGTAAAGTCTGGTGACACGAGGTTAGTGTAGATCCCATGAGCGGGATGGACAGCTTGTGCCTGATTGGTCCATAGCCCAAGTATGGGCTGCAGTCATTACACTTTTTACAGACGGATAAAAGGGCCCCCTTTGATGTCTATGCGTGCACGTGCCTGATCCCATCAACATTTCAGATGCTGTTGTGCCCAAATACCCACCTCCAGTCGCAGAGGGAGCGCTCCCTTCGATTACGGCACCAGAGCCTGCATGCATCACGCAGCTGTAGGCCTATCCCCTCATCAAACCTAATTTATCGTCCGCCGTGCGAAGGCGCTGCATGCAGAGGACGTCCGAGAACAGCAGACCTACAGGACGCGATCTGAGCTAGTATGTCAGCTGTTCACGGCGCTCACAAAACCGTTGCGGGCGAAGTATGTCTCGCTAGGAGTATCTCACCAACACACTAGGGGAGGTTGAATGAACGGAAAGCAACGCTCCCCCAATACAACGGGATCTGTTGGGAATTGATTATGTGAATGCACGTAATCCATGCACCGTGGTGGATTCAAACCCACAGGGCAGGCACCATGCATCCAAGTTTAAATATGTATTATATTTTCATCATTCTATAAAGGAAGAGAATGACAGTCAGTTCAGAATGAAACCTTGCTCAAATATGGAATTGAGTTAGGCCGTAAAGCTCTCTGTCTTCCGAGCAATCTTCGTTCTTACTCTCACCTATGGTCATGAAGTGTGGGTCATGACCGAAAGTATAAGGACTCGGGTACAAGCGGCCAAAATGTTCTGGCATCTAGTACGGATGCCTCCCGAGCGCTTTCCTAGGAAGGTCCTCGATGCACGTCCCACTGGGAGGAGAGCCCGTGGCAAACCAAAGACAAGATGGAAGGACTATATCTCCACACTGGCCTGGGAACGCCTCGGTATACTTCAGGAAGGAGTGGAGGAAGTTGCTCAGTTGGCCCAGTTGGAACTGTTACCCCCGCGACCCGATTCCGGTTAAGCGGTTGAAGATGGATGGATGGATGTCATAGATGACCTGAAGTCAGATACACGGGGATGGCTTCCATGTGGATCTCAGAGCTTCTTTGCTGTTTAAGCTTTACCCAGCTGATGTCTGCTCCGATGGTCTGCACAGTGTGTGTGTGTGTGTGTTGGGGGAGGGGGGGTAAGGTAGATAGCTGGGGTAGATCAGGGACACTTCAACGCATATTTACTGGGCGGGCCGTGAAGCCAAGCAGTGATTATTATCAGACAGCCTCTCTACCCACTAAGCCAAGGGTCTTCAACAGGGGGTCCAGGACCCCTAGGGGGTCCTCGAGTTACTACAGGGGATAGAAGCTTTTTTTCCTCCTTTTTTATATTAACCACTTGAACCCTAGCATCCATATTCTGAGAACCGTAGCAAAAAATAGCAGATCTACTGTGAGCTTGTAGATCGGCTATTGACATGAATCCAAAATACACTGATCGATCGTGCTGTCAAACGATGAAACTATGTAATCTATGAAAAGGTTGTGGGGGTCCCTGCTTCATCTCTCTCTCTCCGCTAAGGGGTCCTTGGCCTGAAAGACCCCTGCACCAGGCCATGTCTGCCACAGATCACAGTTTGTTCATCTTCTTCTCCAGGTTGTATCTGATCAGACGACTCCCCTGCATGAGCTGCGCTGTCTCGTTGGTGCAATGGCAAGCAAACAGCAGCCAATTGGGGCCGGGCCGCACCATGTAGGCAAAGCGCATGAAGAGCAGCGAATAGCAGCTCAGCGCAAAGGTCATTCTGCCACTGATGATCTCAGGGCTCTTCTTCATATCGGTGAGGGCTGCAATCGGAAGGCCCCAGTTGGCCACCGGACCCCAGAAATGTGTGCTCATCAAATATGTCCGGAACTCCTTGCTCTTCAGTTGATTGACAGCTTTCCGCATAAGAGTCGCCATGCTTTAGGTTAGCGAATGACTGAGTGAGTGTAGATCTATATTTGTAGCAGCAATCACGTTGAGTTCAGTATAGACCGTTGGTACTGTATGTGTGTCAATATCCCCTCAGACAATTATCTGTGCTTGCTCTAGCGCTTGCTCTTCAGTGCTTGTGAGGACTGGATCCGCTCCTTATATATTTCTTGCTGAGATGTAGATTTCCATATTTGGGCCCTACAGTGGGAGACAAATCCATATTTGGATCGGAGGATTTACATCATGGCCGAGTTTCTGAGAGTGCCGACTTGCCCTCCCACATACATACATACAGACAGCACTCATCACTCTGCTTTCGCGCTCTGCGGCTCGCACTCGTCGTTTTCTTGGGACCAGAGTGCAGTCTAGTTAAAGTCAATGCTGGGCTTCTAATCAGCTGAAACCTTGCACGACATTCATATGTTTAGATCAGGGGTCTTCAACGTTTTCAGGCCAAGGACCCCTTAGTTGAGCGAGAGATGAAGCAGGGACCACCACAATCTATTCATAGATATAGTTTCATTGTTTGACAGCACGATCAACAGTGTATTTTTGGATTCATGTTAAGATATTTCACCACTTGAAACGCCAATACTTAATAAACTTGACCTTTCACTCTGTACTTAGTCTGCTCTTTTTCTCCTCTACACCAAACCACTTTGCCAAAAATAACTGATCTACAAGCTGCAAGGCGTTGTGAGTTCAAATGAAAAAGGAGAAAAAAAGTTTCTATCACTCAAAGAGTTGGAGGACCCCCTTTAGTAACTCTTAGGACCCCTATAGGGGTCCCAGACCCCCTGTTGAAGACCCATGTTTTAGATTCTGTCACTGACTAAACTACTGATGTCACAGATGACTGACGTCACAGGCTGGTCACGACGTTTGTGATGCACTCAGTGGTGGAAAAAAGTACTCAAAATGTTTTACTCAAGTAAAAGTATCAAAACTGCAATAGGCCTATAGAAATACTCTGTTACAAGTAAAAGTCCGGAAATTCAAAATGTACTTGAGTAAAAGTACAAAAGTATTGGCATCAAAATGTACTTAAAGGTATATTCAGTGATTGTATTTCATTCAAATAAAAATATAATTGGTACATTTTCCATTCATTCTCCTCACTAGAATGTGTGCTGACCATATAAGGACTTCCACCATGGCCCATGTTACGGGCATAGCTAGATTCGGGTTTCAGAGGTGGCCAGCCAGTCCTTGACCAATCAGGGTAGAGTATGGCCATAGTTATGTAATGATGGTCAAAATAAAAGTTTTGAGAACCACAGTCGCTCTGAATTAAGAACGTCTGCTAAATGCCTAGATTGTAAACTACTGAACTCATAAAATGCCACAGTCTCGTAGTAAATTAGTATCATACATATCCTGAAGCTGGAGACGTAGGCCTAGCGATATTCAGTGATTGGGTCTAATGATGAAAACGAGAACATTATAATGGTGTAAAAAATCTATAATCCACGCTGTAAGGCCAGTAAGGAACAAGATGACCCCCGGCCACTTTCATTATCACTGAATACACCTTTAAAGGCCATGTACACAGGAAGTAGAAAAGAAATGTAGTTTATGTATTTGAAGGGCTGTGGGGGCGTTCCACTAAAGACATGGACATAATTATTATAGCCAGAAGATGGTGATGCCCACTAGTAGCCTGATTTCAGACTGCGCTGGAGCTTGAGTCTGACATTGTCCCCATTGTAAGAGATTTCAAAGGGGAGGGGATTTAAAATGTGAAATTCCCAATCACAAGACATCTGGTGGGAGGGGTTGTGTTTGACTTGTGTACACAAAACATTCTCCCCTCCCCTCTATGACAGGCATTGTCTTTGATGTTTCATTGATTAGAGAGAATCACTAACGAGCTTGTATGGCTCAATCACTGACTGCAGTTCAGAACCCTTTTGAAGTTCAAAGGGATAAATTAAGAACTCTCGTGAGCCACCCCTCCCTCCTCTGTTTCTGTTGATTTTCAAAAGTTAGACCCACCCCTCCTCGGTCTTGCATTGACGGTCTTGCCGACGATGAATGCAAGGGTTAATTTGCTGGTGCCCATGGCAACCCGCCATTTTGACTACCTTCGAGGTCCTGGCGAAAAAGGTAATCAGAGTAAATGTAATCCAAGCATGTCCTGTTTATTTCGCGAAAATCTTTTCTTTCAGTCAGGACCGGTTTTTAACAATCCTGTGCCACAGCGTTTGTGTGACGGCCGGTAGAGAAGGCCGCGTTTTGAACATGAAAAGAAAAAAAATAAAAGATCCGGAAGAAAACTGCATGTTTGTGCAGCAGCTTTACAGGGCAGTGAACGAGGCAGACATCACTTCCTGGTCACGTGATTTCGCGCTGCATTTTGGGAAATGGAGTTTGTTTCATCACCGCCGTAGCCAAGTACAGTATACAGTATAGTTTACTGTACAACGCGCCGATGGGCACACATAGACATTAAAGAGATTGACGCGTTGACACCACGTGGGCATCAAATGAGTTAACATAGTATGTATTTTGGGCTAAGACCCCCATCAGAAAATATTTCATGTCAGGGACAAGGTTGGTGGCGTTAAACATGTTTGAAGAGTTTACAACTTGTCACATTGTGTTTTGATGTAAATCGGCTATTTTCAAAGGGCCGACAGTATAGTACAGTACATGTACAGTACATATAGACTTAAAGTGGTTACACTGTTTTTGATTCTTAGTACAGTGTATTAAGTAATAACCCCTGAAGCCCTCTCAATGATACCTGGGGGCCATTGACGGACTTTCAGCAGGTCCCCAGACTCTACTTTGAGAACCACTGTACTACATCTACAGACCTAGATGACATGCTAGGCTATCATGCTAAACCCACTCATTGCTGTCAGGCAGAGACCTTCTATCTCCTCTGTAATGCCCCTACTTCAAGGGTCTTCAACAGGGGCTCTTCAGAGTTACTACAGGGCATCCTCCAAATCTTCCAATCCTTTGTATATTAACAACTTGAACCCTAGTGTCCATATTCTGAGAACTGTAGCCAAAAATAGCAGATCTACAAGCTCACAATGCCTCGCAGCGCGAGGCGTTGTGAGCTTGTAGATCGGCTATTTTCGGCAAGGTTTTGTGTAGAGGGTAAAAAGAGCAGACTAAGAGTATAAGGTCAAGTTTATTAGGCAATGACGGCTCAAGTGGTTAAATATCTGAAAACACAAATTGACATGAATCCAAAATACACTGATGACTATGCTGTGACTGTCAAACAATGAAACTATATGGAATCTATAAAAAGGTTGTGGGGGGTCCCTGCTTCATCTCTCTCTCAACTAAGGGGTCCTTGGCCTGAAAACGTTGAAGACCCCTGCCCTACTTTGTCATACAACAGTGTCACACAAAAGTATGTGCGTCTTTGGGTTTTACAAACATAATTGAACTAATGAAAAGTAGGCCTAATAAGAACTTGTGACTATAATGACTACATTGAATCTTTCTTTCCCCTATGTAATTTCCTGAAAAGTAACCATTTTGGACACGTTTGGAAAGGTTTTCACCCGACAATGACGATAAAGCAGTGAGATCATGTTTGCCATCAAGCTTTGCTCTCAATTCAGTATACTGTAGTTGTGTCTAGGGATGGGTATCGTCTGCGATACTTTTAATGGTATCGATCGCATAACGGCAATACTATCGGGTATTGGTTCATGTAAAAACAAACGATACCTCGTTTCGATACTCTGGAACGCACCCCTGGCCGGTCGCATCTGTAACAGTTGGGCTACTGAGAGTATAATGACTGCTTTAGTAGGCTACACACGTTACTTGTGGAAAATAGCCGACAATAGCCTATAATGTTTATTATTATGATGATTATCCAACGTCTATACTCTCCTCTCCGCCACTCTGTGTGATCATCATCATCACTCTGCTCTACCACAGCAGCCAGCGAGTCACCACTCTTTCCGTGTTGAAGTTAAACTTAAATAAAAAGTATCGAAAATGGTATCTAAAAGGGTATCGTATCGATTCCCAGGTATCTAAAAAGGTATCGTATCGATTCAAAGGTGAACGATACCCATCCCTAGTTGTGTCCCAAATCCAGGGGCTACGTGCTTTGAAGGCTGCAGCCTGTAACACAACAGCAATAAGTCAAAACTAGCTCATTTACAGCGGCGAGTGTTTTTTTTCCTTTCTCCACCATTGCTCTCATGATGCTGCTCTTGTGGTTGATGTGAAAATTGTTCTGGGAAGTAGGCTATCCTGGCACGTCTGAAGTGTGCATTAGATGCAGCCTTCAAATTGGGGAAAAGTCGACCGCACTTGAAGGGTGCTTTTGATGTAATCGCTGCTGTGATGTAATCAGCCTTCAAACACAGCTTTTGAAGTGTTCGGGGCCCCTGAATTAGGATACAGAGCAAATGTCTCAATCCAAGGCAGATTTGCACAGTTACACTTCTTAAGAATAATAATAATAATAGTACATTTTAAATTGTAACACACTTTTCATTCAGTGAATCTCAGAGTGCTACCGGTACATATATTGCAAAGGGCCGACAGTACAGTACATGTATATAGACTTAAGAAACTACAATGTGTCCTCCAAGGTTATTTTGTTTGAACGGGTAGGAACTGGATCAAACTGGTTTATATAATTTTACCAGTACGATAGACTCACACTCACACACACGCGCACGGCCAGTCGCCCTCGTCATCCTCTATTCCCTTGGCTGTCCGGTCCAGTGCAGGTCTTGGCTGTCCGGTCTAGTGCAGGCCGGCCACCTGGAGAGTGGAGGCAGGCTGGAACCTGTCCGCTCAGCTTACTGTCATCCTCTCTGCAGCAGCACCTGCCGGGTCACAACTTCCCTCCCGTCCAAAGCGCTGCGACGCCGGGGCCTTGATTTATCTCGGCTGGCACCCGGCGGAGGGATGCAAAAGGAAGCGGAAAACTCCACAGTAACCCAGCAGACGCCCGAAGCTAGATTGGCTTTAAGATTGCAATCAGGAATGGGTTCCGTTTCCACACCGATCGATGCGTTGAGCTTGAGTGTTTTGGGGTTTGTACTTTGTATGCATTAGGCCACCTGAAACTCCCCCCAACCCCTACTATCTTCACCACACACACACACACACACACACGCACACGCACACGCACACGCACACGCGCACACACACACGATATAGGGTTAATCATGGTCGGAGTAGCATGGGTTTCAGTATCTTACATCGAAAGCCCCCCTTCAAGCCAAGTGCGAGAAAGCGCCCTAGCATGTCGTCAGTGATAAGAGAGACTGGCAAACAACCAGACTCTCTGGTAAGCCACGCTTCCTGGCAAGAGTATTGAAAAACTGCAGCCCGGTTCATATAGCAGCAGCCCTAACCACATAAACCCCTTAGCTTGTAGATCTGCTATTTTCTGTGAAGGTTTCCCCCTGAATAAGGATGCTGTGGTTTAATTGTTCAACATCAGCTCCTTGAACCATGAGATAGTCTGACAATGAGAAGATGAACTTGCCACTGGCCCATTTGGGGCAGTGGTTTAAAATCAAACCCATTGTGAAGTGAGTGGTGCCTTTTGATGAGTTAATTCAACAAAACTTTGAGTGATATAAACCTTTTTTGGTTGTGGGAGTCCCCGCCTCATCTCTCTCTCAACTAAGGGGCCCTTGGCCTGAAAATGTTGAAGACCCCTGAGTTAATTTCATTATGCTGTCCGGTCTGAACTAGAGGATCAATGTTAAATCCATGTCCATTCATTCAAGGCTGCTCAACAGCACCACTGAGTGGCTGAAGCTGGTGTTACTGCACTCATACACATCCGTACTCATACAGACAAACACACTCGGTCTAATGCTGGAGCGGCAGGCACCGCTCCATAAAACACTGGGCTTGTAACCACTGGCCCAGGAACATAACGTTTGACTCAGCAAATGTTGGTACTGTAGCAGAACAGCTGTTACTATTCTTCAGATAAGGAAAATAATAACTTTGTTCATCCACTCTTTGTCTGATCACACTACTGTAATAGTGTGATTTGCAATTCATGTTAAGTCATGAACTGGACAGCCAGGTGCAAATTGCCTATACTCGCTATCTCTGGTGCAGCTGAAGAAAGAGGTGCAGTGGGAGTACAAAGGGAGGACATTCTAGGAATATTAGGTTATGTTTGGGTTTATTGTGTCAATACATATTGGAAGTAAGCACACCCAGCTATCTGACACACACTCCCAAATACGGAAGGCAGAACTTGGCTCGGTGTGCCAAGCTTATGTGGATGAATGAAGAATGAATAGAGAAGCTGCTTGATCACTGCTAAAAGCTTGGACAGAGGACATAATGTTCGCTCATTTTTTGTCATCTCACAATATGAACCTCTGTTTATGTGAACTTTTGTCCCTTTAAAATTCGCAGTGCTGACAAAGCTGTCTTTTGAATGGGGCTGGAGGGGGATGTGTGTATGATAAGCCCCACACAATTATCCAATTGCAGTAGAGGAGGAGAGTTGCTACTAAAGATCCGTAACGATGATAACAGCACTCGGCAAATCATCATGGTTAACTTGGAGCAGCAATGCCATGTTATTACTGCTACCTGAGGTATGATAAATTAGTACAAATCTAAATGAGGCAATAATTGCTCTGAACGGCCACGGTATTGCTCCACCCAGCAACAGCCAAGCAATCTGTCAGTGGCATGTATTCCAAATGGGCACACGCCTCAAAAGGCAACGCCCTGATTGAACTAGTAATCTAAGAATATTTAATAACAGACTGCTGGACACAACAGAACAGCAGGAGGATGTATTCAATGGGCACTATTATGTACTGTACATGCACATGGATTTGTGTCCATTGTGTATAATACATAGGCCAATTATATTTAGTGAAATGTAATGCAAGCAGTCACTCTTTAGTGTTAACCTCTGACCTGCAGTATTGTGATCATATTACAGCAATGTGCATGCATCTGTTGAGGTTTCATGAGCTGTTTGACTATGGGCCAATGAGTGCACTTAGGATGGAACGATTAACGAGAGGCTGTTTTGCCAGAATTTGTATTACCTTTTGCCATTGCACAATGCACACCCACACAATGAACCCCCAGTGACATTGCTGTGGAGAGCTGTGGAGAAAAAAAGAAAAGAAAAACGCAGCGTTAACAACAACGACAGCAACAACAAGCTCATTTGATGGGAAGCCTTTTCCCCTGCAACAGAATTGTGAGCCTCAAACACAAATCCACGTCAGCAAACCCTCACAAAGGTTTAAAGGAGATGTGAGTAATATTACTGGAATCACATAGGTGTAGCAGAGGAGCCCTGCCTCTAGTCCAGCCACCAAACATTCTCTCGTCATGAGTGGCAGATATTATGTGAGACGACCTAGCTATAGGTCTGAATCCAGGCGGTAAGATTGGTCATTCATTCATCCGGATCAGGCTCTCCGGTTGGTGGGGAGGTCGAAGTGGGGTGGATGAAGCACGTAGCCCTGCCTGAAATCCAGAAGCCTTGTTGATGGATGGATGGATGGATTGATGGATTGATTGGTTGATTGGTTGATTGACACTGCTCTGTGTAAAAGGATAACACAAAAAGTTGCTTCCATTGTGGCCACTGTAAAACATACCATACTTACAATAATACATATCGGTAAAGGCTCCAGTAGCAGCAACAGGTATATTTACAGAAAATATTTGGGGTGGGGGGCAGAGGATGCTACTAACAAGCTGTTCCAAGGTATTCTACTAAGCCCAGTTGTATTTTGAGGTCAGCCATTCTTTTAGATTAGTTTTGATTTTGGGTAGGGAGTCGAGATCATTAATGTCTTCTGGTAAGGCATTCCATTTTTCGCATGTTTGCAGGCCTTGCATAGTAGCCTTTTGTAGCCAGACCATATCACTGTGTGGAAATCTAAAGTTTTTTTCCAAGGGGCGGATAAAAAAAAAAAGAAAAAGTCTGGACACAATTCACCCTTTGTTAGCCTTCTGGTTAGCGAGGCCAGACCCAATTTGGCCAAGGGCAATTTTATTTTTCACAGGCGGATTCATCTGATTCCAGGCTATTGCAGCACCACTTTCAAGTCTCCACGTTTCAGGCCGTTCCATGTTCAAAGCCACAAAGTTCCACTCTCTTTTTCTTTTTCTCCCTGTCTCGATGAATTACGATCGCCCGGCCATTAGGTGTCATGAATAATATCAGACTGTGATCACAGGGGAACGGTTAGAGACGTGATCTGGGATGTGATTCAAATACTTTTTTGGAGCACAAGGGAGAGTGCTGTGCAACCACATTTTGCCGGCTGTGAATCATGGTACTTCATTGCCTCATGAAGACACTCCAACATATTTACACACATCAGACTTTCTGCTGAAGTGCTTTTGGCAGCTTTTTGAGGTCTTTTTTTGAGGTGCAGATCTGGCCTGCTATGCAGGCCAGATCTGCAGAGTCACTCTGCAATTGATATCAATTGAATTGATATCTGACAAGTATCTCTGTGACATCATCATCGGCACAAGGAATTGACACTCGCACAGATTCGCTGTGAATTACATTACTGTCTGTCCATTGGTAAACTTTGTGTGGAGAACAACTCGGCAGGTCCCTCTGTCTCCCAGACACGACAGTCAGTAAAATCCTCAATGTTCATGATTCAAGTAATGGGCGATGACGAATGCGGTTCCTTTTAGTTCAGGCTAGAGGGCTGTTTGTGGTGGTGATGCATGTGTGAAACATAGCGTCTCTGTCGGGGGGAACCTTGTATGTCCAAAATTGTATTTTTTTTTCAAGATGGGGACGCGCAATCACGTTGTTGTCGGGTGAAAACCTTGTATGTCCAAAACCGTTCGTCTTGCATTTATCATTTTAAAAATTATTTAAACCAGTGAAAGCAGCCGATCTACAAGCACACAACGCCTCGCACCGCGAGGCGTTGTGTGCTTGTAGATCGGCTGTTTTCACTATCTTTGTGCAACGGCCTTGTATGATGAAGCAGGGCTTTACTTTGCGAAAAAACATCCAAATTTGAAACTTGGAGATACAAGGTTTCTGACCGACTGACGATATATTACATTATATTATAATGTATAATGTAATATATATCGGTATCGGAATCGCTATCGACACATATGGCCCTGAAAATATCAACTTTATTTTAAAAAAAAAAATCCAAATTGAATAGCTTCCCCAGAAAACACAATTTGAATCTTCAGCCTTCATCACAAAGGGCCTTTTCAGCTTCACATTCCAATATGAATATTATAAAATAATTGGCTAAAACTGATCAATTATTTTGATATTGGTTAGATACCGATATTGCATTTTTATGACCGATATGATGACCGATTAATCGTGCATCCCTATAGGTCCAATGTAGTTATCATTTTGCCACAAGCTCTGCTTAATACCTTCAAGTGTTCAATATTTCCAAAACCCACAGACACTTAACTACTTTCAAACACTTCCATGAATGGCAAAAAATCACACCCAATGTGAAGTGAGCGGTGGTCGTGCTTGCATAACGCATTGCTATGGCAAAACGCTGAGGAAAACACATTGCTATGGCAAAACGCTGAGGAAAGGTGGCTACAGATAGGTCTAGGATTTAGTAATATGATGTAATATGGCTACGCACACACACATATTGCTATGGCAAAACGCTGAGGAAAACACATTGCTATGGCAAAACGCTGAGGAAAAGTGGCTACAGACACACGCACAGCCACTTATAGGAGCGGTTTACCACCACTCAAAAAATAGCAGATCTATCAGCTCACCATACGTCGCATCATGTGAGCATGTGGCTCCGCTATTTTCGCTGCCTTTGCGTGACAACCGAGAAGGACACTGATTTACAATGAAACGAGATACAAGGTTTGTGTCCGACATCGACGGAGCGCGCGCGCGCTCGCTGAGGGGCTGTTGCTGGCCATTCAAGCAGACAGGTGTCAGGTCTTATCACAAGTTTGCTCCAGTGACCAGGTGGAAAACCTTGGAGGAGCCTGGTGACTCACTCAGGCCAAAGGGACTGTTTCCATGAAGCCTGTCAGTACTTCAACGCACGCTGACACACACACGCACGCACGCACGCACGCACGCACGCACGCACGCACACACACACACACACACACACACACACACACACACACACACACACACACACACACACACACGCACACACAGAATAACATCATCCACTGCTGAGAGGCGCAGCTTAGTCTGGTGTGACATAAGCATACCCACGGGTAGAGCTAGACACAGTGACACACACAGAGACTGACACACGCACCCACGAACACATGCACGCACGCTAGGGGTGTAACGATATAGTAACTGCATCGAAATATCGTTTTTAACTTAAAAAATCGAAGTAGATCGAAATGAAAACGGCTAAAATCGAATCGTATCGTTTGATTTTGTATCGTATCGAATTGGCAGTGCAAAGAATCGATTGTATCGATACTACCTACTTGTGCATTGTATTTAGAATTTTTAAGAAGAAAAAATGAAAAAGAGGGGCTTAATTACTTTTCCTTTCCATATAGCTACACTGGTCTATCGATAAATGTGTGTAATCTCTGGGTTCATGTCAAGGTGCAGGTTTGTCAATATACAATGTCCATGTATTTGGCAGATAATCACAGTGTTTACTTATTTATGTCCATAATTATACGTTTCCCTTAAAAACCTGCACTATCAGCATCTTTCACACAGATTTAATTTCTTTGCTTATTAGTTACTATATCGATTTAAAATCATTGAATCGAATCGTATCGTATTGCCATGAATGAACCAATATCGTCCATGTATCGTATCGTCAACCATGTATTGTGATATGTATTGAATCGCTATTAAAATGTATCGTTACACCCCTAATGCACGCACACGCATGCACAGCAGAATACTGAGAGTTAATTTTAGATATAGAATAATACCAAATATATTTTCTTTTTTCATTGAGCCCGAGGCCCGGCTCGACTAATTAGCATACATTTTAGGCCCTACCCAGCCCGAAAATGTCGGGTTAGGTCGGGTTCGGGCAGAATTTGAGAACTCTAATTGTAATTTTGTAATTTCGCACCTGCACTGAATTTTGCACCTGCACCTTTCATCGCACTAACAATGAATGGAATAGAGGTGAATAATATGTGCACATGCACGCAGCTCACTGCTGTGAAGATAATTGCTGTAGCAGCGTTTTTCGTCTAATTCAGGGGTCTTCAACAGGGACCCCTAGGGGGTCCTCAGAGTTACTACCGGGGGTCCTTCTTATATTAACAACTTGAACCCTAGTGTCCATATTCTGAGAACTGTAGCCAAAAATAGCAGATATACAAGCTCACAACGCCTCGCGCTGCGAGGTGTTGTGAGCTTGTAGATCGGCTATTTTCGGCAAAGAGGTTTGTTGTAGAGGGGGAAAAAGAGCAAGTAATGATGGCTCAAGTGGTTAAATATCTGAAAACACAAATTGACATGAATCCAAAATACACTGATGATCGTGTTGTCAAACGATGAAACTACATATAGAATCCATGAAAAGGTTGTGGGGGTCCCTGCTTCATCTCTCTCTCAACTAAGGGGTCCTTGGCCTGAAAACGTTGAAGATCCCTGGTCTAATTGCACGAGAGGCAAGCCAGAATTCCCCCACCCCCCCACACACACAATGTCCAATGTTCTTTCATACTGTACTTTTCTCCACACTCCATCAAACACACTCTTCCTCCTCCTCTTCATGCACTTTCCTCCTGCTATTCTCCCATCTCACCGTCACCTTTAACTCTGCACTCCCCACTGGCTCCGTTTTAACAGCTCTGTGGAAGAAAAAAACATCTTTCATAATACTCTTCAGCACTTCAGTGGAATGGTTTATTCTATGGCAATTGCCATCCCCTAGCCTTTGCCTTTAACCTCAAAACTGTGGTCTTTCATTCATATTTCCTCCAGGATTCATTTATTATTATATTTATTATTTTAGATGGACACTTACAGACAAAAAAACACAAACAAACAACAACAAGAAAAACAGTTCCAACGTTCACAGCGCAATGAACGCATCACATTGCGATGTGTGAGCTTGTAGATCGTCCATTTTAGCTATTTCTTCCATCGCCTCAATGTTTTTGCTACCCCCTGGATTCTTTTAAGAAAGTTTAGTTACATTTGTTGTCTGAGAACTCAGATTGCATACTAAACAGACTAGCGAATAGAGACTGAGGAGATTAAGGTGCGTGTCCATAACTAGTTTTGGACAGACATGATAATGATAATGATCACGGGAAGACCTTCTGGGAGAGAAGATTCTGCACAGTGCACACAGTGTTTATCAGCTTAAATTCTGCACTCTAATTGGGACTCGGTTTATCTCTGTGTTTTCAAAACAAAACAAAGCAAAAGAGAAGATTTATTTTTTCTTAAACTGGCACTTTAAAGATGGATTAGCCACTGAACCAGGTGTGTGTGAAGTAAACATGGGCCCCAACGGATACACTTTCACACTTGAAAGGTGACAGGATCTTAAGGCGATCTACAAGCTCACAATGCGTTGCACTGTGTTGCGTTATCAGCTTGTACTGCAGGGTTCCCCAATTAGTTTTCCCCAAGGGCCGAATTATGTCTAGGGTACCAAGCCGAGGGCCACAGGGGGCGACAGTGGCGTTCCCGCTACTCCCAGCGACAGTTCAGATATCGTCGTTGTCGGGTGAAAATCTTGTATGTCCAAAACCGTTCGTTTTGCATTTATCATTTTAAAAAATATTTTAACTAGTGAAAACAGCCGATCTACAAGCACAAGGCGTTGTGTGCTTGTAGATCTGCTGTTTTCACTACTTTTGTACGACGGCCTTGTATGATTTGCGAAAGAACGTACAAATTTGGAGATACGAGATTTCCAACCGACAACGACGATATACTAGTGTTGTTGCTGCTCTTATACCACCATTATTACTGGGGTTGGTGCGGGCCAGACAGTAGCCCCCCGCGGGCCGCAAATGGCCCGCGGGCCGCCTAATCGGGAACCCTGTTGTACTGTAGCTCTGGTGTTTTTGGTTTGCAACAGTGTGGAAAGTAGCTTTTGATTGATTGATTGAAGGCTTTATTAGAAGTTTGCATAGGAAAATGTACAGATTCATGACGGTACAGTTCACTGGTACAAGGTCTACTAAAAGGAGATCCATGAAAAGACTAAGCTTATTTCAACAGGAAACCATTAAAGTATCTCATATAACATTGAATGACAGACAAATAGAACACAGTACTATGCAGTAGATATGTAAAGAAAAAAAGAAAACAGTAGGTCTATACAATCAGTAAGTACAGTATATACAATATATACAAGGAAGGGGCAGGTAACAGTAAGTCTAAACAATCAGTATGTACAGTATATACAAGGAAGGGGCAGGGAGGGTAGGGTTGGGCTAGGTTTTTACCAGTTGTGAACGGCTGCTGCCTGTAAGTGGTTTTTTAGGGCAATTTTAAAGGATGCTAGTGATCCACACTCCTTTATGGCCTTCGGTAAGGCATTCCACATTTTTGTGGTGTAGCAGAAGAACGAGTTCGACCCTTTCTTTGAGTTGACTCTGGGTTGAACGTGATCTGTGGCACTGCCTCTGGTGTTGTAATTATGGACATCCTTAACGTTTTTAAAGTATTTTGACAGGTACTTGGGTATCATAGTGGTGTAGTGTATCTTGTACACCAGGCCCATTGCAAGTTGCTGTACTCTGTCATCTACTCTGAGCCACCCCACTCTTAACTGGTGAGTAGCGGTGAGGTGAGTCTGATTGGGAAGGTTAAGCAGGACCCTAATTAGTTTATTTTGGGCTGTTTGGAGTTTAGTTTTTAGGGCTTGTGGGGCGTCACGATACCATACGTGGACTCCATAGTCAAAGAGGGGCTGGATTATTGCACCAGCTATGGTCTTCAGTGTGTTGAAGTTGACCATTGGGGCGATCCTCTGTAGGAAACGAGTTCGTTGGTTGATTTTTTGTATTACTTTTGAAGTCATCTTTTCGCTGGAAAGATTAGCTTCAAGGATACATCCTAAGTAGGAGATTTCGTTTTTTCGTGTTATGACCTTGTCACCCACTTTGATTGTGAAGTTCTCTACCTTTTTGAGGTTATGATTTGATCCAAAGAGGATGGACTCGGTTTTGCCCAGGTGAATTGATAATTTGTTGTCGTTAAGCCATGTGCAGATCTTACTCAGTTCAGAGTTAAGTGTCTTTTCAACCTGCAAGTGGTCCTTGCCCGAGACTAGGAGAGCCGAGTCATCCGCGAACAGGAACAGGTTGCAGTCGCAAGCAGATGCCATGTCGTTCACGTATATTAGGAACAACAGAGGTCCCAGTATGCTACCTTGGGGAACTCCACAGCTTACTGGGAGGGGGGGGGACAGGGTACCGTTAATCTCCACCACCTGTTCCCTCCCCACCAGGTAAGATTGCATCCAGTTCACAGCAAAGTACTTTTACTCAAGCACTGTACTTAAGTACAATTTTGAGGACATTTTATTTCCTGGGGTATTTCCACTGTCCAATACTTTTAATTCTACTGCACTGCATCTCTGAGGAATATATTGTACTCTTACTTTTTATCATTGTTACAAAACACTCTACCACTTCAGCCCTATATAGATTTCGGGGGAGAGAAGGCGATGAGACACATTGTGAGCTTGTAGATCGGCTATTTCAAAAGATCTTTAATACATTTTGAACTTGTGGCGCTGCTGGGCACAATGAGCACTTTTACTTTTGGTACTTAACCCATTCAGAACGGGTACACATTATTGTGTATCATTATGTTATGCTTTAACTATTGAAAAATATCTACAAGGTCACAGCGTGGCACTGAGTGCCGCGCTGCGTGCTTGTAGATCTGCTATTTTTGAAAGATCGTGAAAATTAGAATTTTGACTTGATTCTAGATATTTTGAAAAACCTATGTTTCTATGTCAGCAATCTGGCCAGCCATCATCAAAGAAAGGGTCCTTTTCACTTAAATGGAGCTCAGTTAGTCTGTTCTTGAGAGACTACTATGTCAGTGGTTCTCAAACCTTTTCATGTGAAGGACCACCAAAATGATATTTATTTGGCCACGGACCCGCATCTCAAAATATTTAGTTCCAGGGACCACCTAGAAGCAAAATTTGAGTTACAAACGTTCGCTTTGAAAATAAATATATTCAAAGATTTGCACACATTTTCACGACTTTTTCAAAAATAGCAGATCTACAAGCTCGCAGCGCGGCACTTGGTGCCCGCGCTGTGAGCTTGTATATCTGCTATTTTTCACTGGTTAAAGCATTCAATAATTCTAGGCCTAAATGGAAGTAAAATTTGATGCTGATACTTTTGTACCTTTACTCATTTTGAAAGGTGGACTTCTACTTGTAACAGAGTATTTGTACATTGCAGAATTGATTATTTTACTTAGTAGTAAAAAAAGACATTTAGTACTTTTTACCCCTGCTGGCGCATAACTCTATCCCTAACCCAATATTTAATGCCTAACCTTTGTACAGGCCTGAACCTTGAAGCCTAGCTACAGCTCTTGTGAGGAGCAAGAACAACTGTCCTCTCACAATTCAAACCTACTATACTTGTGTGGGCATCTGTCAACCTCGGCATAGAATAGTAATACTAGCACAACACACACATGCACGCACGCACGCACGCACGCACGCACGCACGCACGCACGCACGCAGGCACGCACGCACGCACGCACGCAGGGGCGTCACAAGGGGGGGAAAAGTGGGACTGAGTTACTAGGGCCCAGGGTGGAGGGGCCTGGAATAATGTTATACTTTAGCTATTGAAAAATAGCAGATCTACAAGCTCACAGCATGGCACTCTGCAAGTTTGTAGATCTGCTATTTTTGAAAAGTCATGAAAATGTGTGCAAATCTTTGAATGTATGTATTTTTTAAGCAAACATTTGTAACTCATATTTTGCTTCTGGGGGGTCCCTGGAATTAAATATTATGAGATGGGCGTCCGCGGCCAAATGCATATCATTTTGGGGGTCCTTCACATGAAAACGTTTGAGCACCACTGACATAGAAACATACAGTAGGTTTTTCAAAAAAACCTTAGAAGGATTTGAAATATTCAAAGACTTTTTCACGAGCTCGTAGTGCCGCGCTGCCAGCTTGTATATTTGCTATTTTTCAATAGTTGCAAGCCTGCAGTGAATCCTTGTACACAGGGCCCAGAATTTGGTGTGGCACCTCTGTGGAATAGTAATACTAGCACAACACACACACACGCACACACACACACGCGCGTGCGCGCACAGTAGAGGCTGTCTGGGAGCCTCTGATCATGGTGACGTTAACCGGAATGGAGGAAGACATGTGGCAGGATGAGAGTCGTGTACCATAAAACCTCCACTGGGCCACACACATTCTTCTTGCTGTGTGTGTGTGTGTGTGTGTGTGTGTGTGTGTGTGTGTGTGTGTGTGTGTGTGTGTGTGTGTGTGTGTGTGTGTGTGTGTGTGTGTGTGTGTGTGTGTGTGTGTGTGTGTGTGTGTGTGTGTGCGCGTGCGTGCGTGCACACAACACAATGTGGGTACTGTATGTGAATGTGACGGTGTGTGCATGGAAAATATACCTGCATGTCTATGTGCATTTACGTGCCGGATGTGGCTATATGTGGGCGGGCGAGTGTTTAGAAGTTCCTGTGTGCATCTGTGTGTGTGCGCGTGTGCGTGCGTGTGGCCGTGTGCGCGTGTGCGTGAGTGTGTGGCTAGCCATCCTAATGGGCAGGAAATGTTAGCAGCCCGCTGGGCTGTGAAGGGCTGAACTCACCTTGGCTGCAGCAAAAAGAGAGAGAGAGAGAGAGAGAGAGAGAGAGAGAGAGAGAGAGAGAGAGAGAGAGAGAGAGAGAGAGAGAGAGAGAGAGAGAGAGAGAGAGAGAGAGAGAGAGAGAGAGAGAGAGAGAGAGAGAGAGAGATGGATAATTGGATAAATACAGACAGATAGATAGATATGTGGATGCTTGTGTGGGAGAGAGAGGACAGGGAAGGGGCAGGGCAGTAATTGAAGGAGGGAGGGATGCAGCGGTGGAAGGTAACCACGTACTAAAGTAGTAGGTTACTTTGTAGATTTTAATTATTATATGAACCAAGTCTGCCCTAAAGTAAATGTTCTAATATAGGCCCTTTATTTGTAAGATAGTATTTTTACATTGTGGCACTTTTACAAAAGTAAAGAAAAAGAGGAAAAGAAAAAATCCAAGTACTTCCTCCACCGCTAGAGAAGAGAGAGAGAGAGAGAGAGGTACCTCCTTTGAAAGAGTGTTGGTGCATGACTCCAGCCAACTGCACGCACGCACGCACGCACGCACGCACGCACGCACGCACGCACGCACGCACGCACGCATGTGCACACACAGCCCTGTCATTGACCAATGAAGAAGATTTGTTTTTCTCTCTCCGGGATGCCAAGCCCATCTCTCCACCTCTTGCTCAATTAGCTTTACATTTCCAGACGTTTCGCTTACTTTAGCTTCATTTCGGGTGACAACATGCTATCACACCCACCTATCACACTAACACGCAAGGGGGGCTTGTGTGTGGGGGCGGCTGTGGCTCAGGAGGTACAGCGGAAGCTTTGGAATGTAAGGTTCCTGGTTCCATCCCGAGTGACGTCCATAGCATAATGCATGTCAAACTGGGGGTCCTTGGTTGGGAATCACTGCTAGAGCCGTAACAATCTTCTCTTATGGGAGTCCCTGGCATCTTTTCAAATGGGGGACCGCAGGGCTAATAAGACTCAATTTGGGGGTCCTGGACATGAAAAAGTTTGAGAACCACTGTTCTAATGTGAGCCCTTCCGGCGGAGCAATACGGTACATCCTTTTCACAACAGACGTTTTGACAGGTAAACACTGCTGAAGGTAATAGCATTAATTTTGGTTGTGTTTCTTTCAGGTGTCAGTGTGTCCCATTATTATCTAACTATTAATTTAGCGAATGTCTGTCCGTCCACAGTCTGACCGTCTGTCTGCATGCTGACATCACTTAAACAGTGTCGCCACCATGGTAACAATGCCCAACTGATATCAACAAAGCCCAACTGACATCACTGACTGACATCACTACAGTCCCCAAATTTGGAGATGACATCACAGATTGGCCTGGACACGAAACACCATGTATGGGCATAAAGGAGTGCCAGACAGACAGACGGATACAACGGGTATTGCACAACTGGACATCAATGGTGACTATTCTGCCTAACGGGCACCAGTCTGTGTTCTCCAACATTACTTCTGAGACTCCTACAATCAATCCCTCATCGCACACCCCTGGGCATAGGACTATTATTATAATTAAATAAGCATGCACACTATTAACCACGGTATTGTGCAAGTTTCCAAACCACTGATCCAAATACACAAGGCACTCTCAAGGGGCCCTTATGATATTACGAAAAAATGTGCACTTATTGAGCCAGGTGAAGCTTGTTCTGAAGGACACAGAAAAGGAAACAGGTTGCCGCTTGGCAGTCGCGATTCAATGGACAAACCAAGGACGGCGCACATCACTCTGCTTGAATCGATTGGTGAATGGTTCAGCACCACCACCGATGGACAGTGACAGTGACATGCCACGTGTGACCCGACAACGCCAGCGGTTTCATATTACAACACCAGTGTGCGTGTGTGCGTGCGTGCATGTACATCTTCAACTTCTTATTATACTGTAAGCCCTTATTTTGGGCTTGTTTACATAGACCTGTTTTCTTGTTTCTCTCTGGTGACGTGTTGTTTTGGTCAACTGACATCAACTGACATTGTATATCTGCTATGTTTCAATACTTAAAGCACAAAATAATGCGTAATAATGCGTTCCCAGTCTAAATGGTTTTAACCCCCCTCCCCCTATGAAGAACATTCATGGGGGGCACGCAATGAATCCTTGTACCCAGGGCCCAGAATGTGGTGCGACACCCCTGTGTGTGAGCCCCATGCTGTGCAGTGGTGCTGTATGTGGTCCTTGATTTGAATTCATGTACATTATGAATGCTTCAGTTGCTGTAAGCCCCGCAGTTAAACAGACTCGGGGAATCGGACATGTTCATGTGCTTGTTGTTAAGCAAGTTCCACTGTAGTAACAGAACGCACGCATGCTGGAGGCGGTTAACGAGGCCACAGCGACATCACGCAAAGACACCCATCTTGATACTGTATGTTGAGGCAATTGAAGGCAATTAATTAATAAAGAAAATGCCCTCCTCCCCAAGGCAGTGGTCGGATTTGCGACTCTGAGCACTGTGCCTTTTATACCTGGGGATAAAATACCAAAGAGAGCAAAGCAGCGTACAGAGCAACCACCTGACTGTGTCATCCTCCACAGAGGCAGTATGTTTTGTAGCCTGATTTCAGACACAGCTGGAGTTTGAGTCTGACATTGTGACCATCTGACCCTAAACCAATCACTAGAGATGGATTGGATCTTTGTCTCAAGTGGTCCCTTTAGCTAAATGGAGAAAACGCATTGCATTGCATTTCAAAAATATTTTTTCTTTACACAAATCATCTCTTCTGGTGGTCCCTGGTACAAATATTTTTTGATGGGGGCGGGAGGTGGGGGGGCAAATACATATCATTTTGTTTTTGGCGGTCCTTGACCGACATGAAAAGGTTTGAGTATTGCTGTGGGAGGCCAAAAGAACAAGCTTCACTGCTTTTACAAGATGTTATGCAGGTATACCCATATGTTTTAAACAGGATACAGTTTTGATATAGTTTATATCTGAGCGTGCGTGCGTGCGTGCGTGCGTGCGTGCGTGCGTGCGCCTGCGTGTGTGTGTGTGTGTGTGCGTGTGTGTGTGTTGATGCCTCTAGAACTCTATGAAGTTGGCTATGTGAGAGATGAAGCAGTCTATTGTCATATATTGTCAATGAGTCATAGGCTATGGAAATGTGTGAATTGGACGTGTAGTTGTATATTGTTACCACCAGAGGGCATACACTATATATTCAGGAACTACATCCTGTTCTGTAACCTCTAACCTGTCCTTCACTTCCTTCTAGGCAGTGTTTGGTTGCTGACAACTAGTTGTGAACAACTACTACTGGTATGAAAAACACTAATTTTGTGTTGATTATTCCCATAATACATTGCCTAAGTGCTAATGAGGCATTCATCTATTAGAGTCCAGACTGTGATCTTGAGGCAAAGAATTTGGTCAAGTTTAGTGTTGTTGTGAAAACACTGGGCCTTTTAATGCTAACCATGTCATATCACAACATACCTTGTTTGCTTGTTTGAGTCCATTAAAATCAACCAGTGGTTTATCAACCAGTATGTATGTGTGTGTATATATATATATATATATATATATATATATATATATATATATATATATATATATATATATATATATATAGTGTTAATGTTTTAAACATACTTTAGTGCAACACTTTATTGTTGTCGTGACGTTTATGAAGCAGTTTGATGTTAACCAAGACACTAACCACTAAGCTAGCTAGCTGCTAGCCTTGGTTAGTGAGGCTGTGCAGAGTGAAACATTATGTCTCAGAAAATCTAGTGTTGCAATTTGCGGCTAGGCCAACAAGGCCGTGCTGGGTTTTTGCCAGGAAAGACCTCAGAAGAGAAAGTCGGTACCGGTGCAATGTGTGTATGTTTTGTATTTATTTTAACATTCAACTTTGATGTATGTCCGAGGTGGCGAGGTAGCCTGTAGCTAGTAGTAACTGGTGATGTAAAAATAATATATTTTCGACTCCTCGACTCAAATAAATGGCGTCGATTCCGGGGGCTTAAAACGACTTGTCGATTCGTAGAATTTTAGAAAACAGCTAACACCTAATTCTGACTAATGGGATGTAGGAACAATGAGATTTCGGACCAATGCCATACCACACCCATAAAATGTATATTTTATAGTAATGGTAATTGTGTATTTCTATAATTTACAGGTGGCAGGCCGAGGCTGGTCAATGCTAACTTGCCAACACTGGAGAAGGCCTTGACTATATCCCCCATACACCCAAAAAAGGAGCACCCAACAAGGCCGTGCTGGGTTTTTGCCAGGAAAGACCTCAGAAGAGAAAGTCGGTACCGGTGCAATGTGTGTATGTTTTGTATTTATTTTAACATTCAACTTTGATGTATGTATTTTATGTATTTTATATCATTTATGGGGTTGATTGCATGTTTTGTATTTATTGCCTGGTTCGTCTGGTGAAGATATAATCGTTTGTATATATGAAACTTTGTGAGCTCTCAAATATCCAGGCTTATTGCCTTACTTATTATGGAAAAGCTAAGAAGAATGAAGACCCAAGGAGTAGACTTCATTATGGCCTTTTATAGATATTTGTATGTCTTGCAGCCTAATAATAATAATGACGATATACTATGAGTTTTCTATTTTGCCCTACAGGCTGGTTAAACTTGAATTGTTTTTTCTATAGATATTGTGACGAGGACTCTTAAACGTTTATTCTAGTTTGGCTATTTTTGTCCCTTTGTCTAAGAATGTAGCTTTTGACAACCTTGTGAGAGGATGGACTTAAATGGAGTATTGAGAAGAAAGTGATTTTAAGACTTACCTTTTAACTTTTAAACACGTAAAAAGCCTAACCTTATGTTTTCAAGTTTCGGTATGTCTTTACCTGTCTTCCCTTCAAAAAATGTACTGTTTTTTGCTATTATAGCATTCTTTATCCCTTATAATCTGACTTCTTTGTTCTTTCGTTGTAATACTTATAGTTTGTGGAATGACTTCTTCTTGAATTTTTAATTATTTAGTTTACCCCAGACAGCACAGCAGTAATCGATGGGACTAGGTTTCGACATATGAAATACTACCGTTTTTTCCTGAACTTTTGTATCTCTAGTGTGTATATAGTTTTGTTTGGCCTTGATTAAGTGTATTTACGAGTACCACATCATGCCTCTCTCTGTTACGATCCCTACCTAAGTGTGAATATTGAATTAATTATGTAGACCCCTATATTAGAACAGACTCAGACTCAATGTATTTAATTAGACTTATTAGAATTTTTTCTTTCTTATGTGTAGTAGACGTTTTTCTTGTGAGCTATGAATTGCCTTTGCCTTGTTATTTTACAATGTTGGTGGGGATTTGTTGGCTACTCGGACGAAGGAAGTTGTTGCTCCTAGGACACTATAAAATGTGACACTTCCCTTGGCCCAGTATACAACGCTGATGAAGGCGTAACGCCGAAACGCGTTTGTTGTTTGCTGGCTGCTTTGCAGCATTACCTGCCGACCTTATTATGAAATAAAAAAAGAGCCTTTAAGGACTATTCCGGAGTGCTGGTGTTCTCTTTTGAGACTGTTCTTGTAAAGTTACGTTTCCCGACCGTGCACCCGGTAAGAAGCATAATATTGTTGAAACGGGTTGGAGTCGTGCGCGCACCTCTTCTTCAAACATGTTGTATTTATTTTGACAATAAAATTTGATGTATTATTTGGTGTATTCTATTTATGTATTATTTGGTGTATTCTATGTAGGCCTAATTATGTATGGACTTTATTGCATGTTTTGTATTTATTTTGACATTCAACTTTGATGTATTTTGTGTATTCTTCTATGTAATGGGGTTGATTGCACTTGAAACTATGGTGCTGACTATACGATGTAGCTATGGTGCTGACTATACAATGAAACTATGGTACTGACTATATCAAGGGTGTCCAAACTTTTTCAAAGGGGGCTATGTTAGAACATAATTGAAACTATCAGGGGTGTCTAAACCTTTTTCAAAGGGGGCCACAATAGAAAATAATGGGCCCAACTATTTCCTCGGAAGGACAATAAGGTCAGACATCAATGTTTAATATCCATAGTCTTGTCAGGTGTCTGCTCTGACTATACAATGAAACTGTGGTACTGAAATTATGAAATCCAATGAAACTGGTATCTATCACATGTCTCCACAGAGATTGTCTAAATGACAAAAACACAGCATCAACAACAACAATTTTTTTTTTTTTTAAGATAGCCTACTTTTGGGGCTTTTTCGGTCTTTTTTGATAGGTGTACAGTAGACTGACAAGAAACGGGGAGAGAGATACTCAGGGGTGAAAGTGGTTTGAGATTCTTAATTTAAAATAGGGTTGTCACGATACACAGCGTTTTCGGTGTTATCGGTGCACGAGCACAACACTGAGTACGTTACCTGCACACGATAACACAGTTAAAAAAATGCACCCAGCTCGGATTTTAAGCCATGATGATCATCTGTGGGCCAAAAAAGCACATGTAGACAACAGAGGAGGGGCCCACACATTTGATTTTTAATTAACGTATACATTACAGTAAATTGTCAATGACCACACGGCCCAGTTCCCCCAAGGGCCCCTGAGAGCCAAGGGCCCCTGGCAACGGCCCCACCGGCCCATTAATCCAGCCTGAGACACATTTACGGCGAGACACTACAGGTGATTAGGGTAAAATAAATAACTAATAGCTACAACAATGAAACTTTTCCAGTTGATTACTTACATCAAGACTAAGAATTTTTGTATTACAAGTTTTCTGAAATGATATGTTTAGATATGCAAATGAGGCATTATATGCGCTAATAATGCCCAATTTGCATACTTTTCAGGTACATAAATCTGAAGATTGGATAATGCCAGGTTCAAAACTATTGTTTTTGACAAACAAATTACAGAGGGGATTTATCTATTTTTATCACTCCATAAATCATAAAATAGTGTCAACAATCATAAAAAAAAAAAACATTTTGCCATGTTTTTAGTGATAAAATGTGATGTAAATCAGGCTATGAATGATATATCAACAAACCCCTCTGTAAATATCTTCAGGATATAGATAAGAATACAACTGGAAGGTTTGGTGTATGTGGGTGCAACTGAAGTGGAGATTTATGTACCTAAGTATGAGGAAAAACACATTTGAGAAAACAGCCTTTAAAGATCGGACACACCCCCATCCTATACAAACCAATTGTAACTTCAAACTCCATTTTAATCATGTTAGATTCATCAAAAACACCTGTCCTCGGTTCTGGTGACTCATACTGCCCTCCTAATACGTCAGGGGGCCATGTTTCTTTGATTAATCTTTTATTTATTTTTTATTGTCTATATATCTATATTTTATAAAATATGTATGAAAACAAATGCTGTTAACTCGGCAGCTTCACATATGAAATGAACATCTATATGTGTATTTTAAACGTTAATTTTGCATTTGTTTGAAAGAAGGCATGTTTAGGAAGCAAAATAGTAAAAAATCTCATTTTTTTAAATTTAGATTTGGTTACCTGTTTTCACCTACCATGTCTCCCCTTACTACCTGTCAGAAACTCAGGGCACAGCTCTCTTATTGTTTTGAAGTGTTTTTTTTTCTCCTATTTCTATTATTCTAGCTTTGAAAAAAAAAGTAAATATTAAATAAGAGACAGGAGTGCCTGAGAGGTGGTATAGTGGTCTAATGATTAGTTCTTCTGCTCAGAGGTGCCATGTTCAAACTTCAAACCCCGATCTTAGATAGATCCCGCGAGAGTGTGTTGCTGGGACAGATAAAGAGCAATAACAAAGTTGATTTTCTCCTTTGTTGTGTAGCTCGAAAAAAAAAAAAAAAAAAAAGCCACTTTAGTATGACAATTTTATTAAAAACTCTCTCCCAGCCATTTACAATAGGCTTGTGCGCCTATACTGCCAGGAATTTTATTAATTTCCAAGTTAGCTTTAATCTAACCCAACAGGGATCATATTGTTGTAGAATGTAGTACTAGTACTATCCACTAGAGTGTGCCCAACGATAATCTCCTAGAGTCTGGACTAGCGAGTGGACAGCAGTAGACCCATAATGGCGGCGCCCATTGGCGGCCATTATGTCTCCCGGTCCGCCGAACGGGAGCTATAAAACACGATCCGAACGTCGTGCGCACGCCATTTACACTCGTTTTTGCTCTTGAGTGACCAATCTGTCAGTCCAGCCATTTTTTTCCGAATGAAAATCGGTCTAAATATGGTAAAGTTTGATAAGAAAAACGTCAACATTCAATGCTGTAAAAAGGCCCATTCTATGTTATGGCCGAACGACTTCCGGGTTACGTCATCGATGATGTCACTTCCTTCGAATATGTAACTTTAGACTAAAATTAAGCTAGAAAGGTCATTTATAGCTCAAAAAATGTCAAAAAAATACCAAAATGATCAGAAAATGATCCCCAAGGCGACGTTTGGTGATCTGGCTGCCTCACCCTCCTCAAAATGGCGATGGAAGGCGATTTGGCTGTGAACTAGTTAATAGTGGCTTGTGATGATCGGGTCCAATATTTAGTTCAGTGTTCAGTTACAAGAGGGGGTGGGGCCGTGGGGCTCATAGAGTTATAAAGGGTGGGGCTAAAAGAAGCAGGAAGGAAAACAATATGACACTGCAACCACATGTGGATGTATCAGCATGTCTGTGTGTTTGGAGCTGGGTTTCACTCAGTGTTTCTACCATAACCAGCTGACATTAATAACTACAAGATGGACTGTGGCTGGTCAACTAACACTAGCATGGAGGAGGAGAGAGTGTGGGAGACATTTCAACAGGTTTCTGTGAGTATGGACGCTATCTGATAATTCAGCCCTAGAAGTTTGAGTATAGCTTCAGGACCTGCTACCAAAGCTGTGCAGTAGAGGTGATCAGGACTTCTCACTGCATACCAGAGGATCCAGGTACAGTCAGTCAGTCAGTCAGTCAGTCAGTACTGGGTTCTCCAGCTCAGCCCTCATCTTGTTGGGAAACTGGTTGCAGGCAGCAGTCTGTCTAAAGTTTTCAGTTCAGAGGACAATACTTTCATTGAGGAATAAAAATCCAAACATTCAGGACAAAAACAAATGTGGTTTGTGAAGCTACATGTTTAAAATGTTCTTTTGGACTGGATGGGTCCTTCATGTCATGTCAGAATCATTAAGAAATGAAAGCAGAGTGATTCACTACTTCTTTCTCTCTTGCATCTGTGATGCTGCCTTAATGATATGTAAATCAGTCAGTTACATTAGACGTTATTGTTACTATTGGTTGGTTGAAATGTCACTGATAGGCTTGTCACAAGTATGATATAATCGCCATCATAATCATTTCCATGTTGCAAAAAATATACAGTAGCTAGTACTGTATGTACCGGTATATCTGATCTATAAGCTCACAAAGCATCACAATGCGTCACGTTGTGAGCTTGTTGATCGGCTATATCCGCTACTTTTTAATTAAATAAGGCCTATTTTGGCCGTAGCATATTATTTATTTTGAAAAGATAAACAGAAACATCATTTATATATTCTTCCAATGTTCAAAGGACAAATTAAATTAAATTGTTTTGCAATTATTTGTATGATCATCAAGCGAAATTTCATGACGATGGTGACACTGATCTACCATCTGATCCTTATACCAGTAAGACACCCGCACACACTCACATAATCTGCTGGTTTTCATACTAGTAAGACGCCTCAGGGCGACATCAATTCTTGGCCAATTCTTGGCCAATTGTGATGTACATGGGACCAGTTACCCATATATGGAGACCCCTGCATGATAGTCAACAATGTTATGTCAAAACATGCCCATATCTGGGCATTACCAAATATGGGCATTCCCAGATATGTCCTTAATATTGATGACAATGGGACAAGGATCTCCATATATGGGCAAAACATATGTTAATTAGTAAAGCCAAGCAGGGCCATGGTGAGTTAGGGCCTGGGTTTGATGCCTGGGGATCTCCATATATGGGCATAAGGGGGTACCCTAACAGGGCATCATCTGGGAATGCCCATACTGTATATGGACATTTTATTTATTTTATCCTTTATCAATATATATACATTTATGGACTTAATATTAACGTTTTCGGGGAAGGTAGGGTGTAAATCAGAGTAAAGCAGGCTCTTGGACCAGTTAGGGCCAGGGATTGATGACATCAGAAATCTCCATATACAGTATGGGCATAAAAGGGATTTTATTTCTGGGAATGCCAATATATGGACTTTTTATTTTTATTTTATCCTTTATTATCAAATAATAATATGTATCCATATTCAATATTGACGTTTTCGGGGACAGGTATGGTGTAAATGTATGATACTACTTAGTAAGGGGCCTCGGGTCAGATACTACGTCACAATTTGAGATAGTTTGGTGGTTTGATTTCTTGGCCATCTGGCCAGTGATGTATATCGATGACAGAGATCAGAGATCTTCATATATGCGCATAAAAGGGATTCTGGGGAATAATCAAAAGGACTTTTACATATGTGATGTAAAAGTATTTTCTTTTTTACATAGGGGATGACTGGAAGCAAGGATGGAAGGCTCGTCTGAGGATGACCTAGAGAGAGAGAGAGAGAGAGATGTCACCTGTGATATCACCTGTGATGTCACAGTGATGTGTCAAGGGAACCAACCCATAGACTGTAAAAATGTGTTCACACCAGGGCAGGAATTTCAGGGAGGCTATGAAGGTAATGGCCGTCGTTGCCCCTCAATTTGGCCTTGTGCCCCTCCAAAAAATGGCATGCCCTGAGGCCACAGTGGCCTTAAAGGAGTAGTTCACCCCCAAAATGACTTTTTTTCTATTGATTAGTCACGCCATGGAGACTAGAGTTCAATAATATTTTTTGATTTTTGTCACATTCCTAAGACAAAAATTTGATTCGAGTAAATTTACCCCCATTGATTCCGGATGGTGACCCGTTTCGAAACGGGTCACCATCCGGAACGAATGGGGGTAAATGTATTGTTATCACATTTTTGTCTTAGGAATGCGACAAAAAACAAAAAATATTATTGAACTCTAGTCTCCATGGCATGACTAATCAATAGAAAAAAAGTCATTTTGGGGGTGAACTACTCCTTTAACACCTTGAGGTCCGAAATAGAATGGTGGTTGGTAGATTAGCCGTGAAATTTCTATTATTGTATTGTGATCTGAGACATAATATTATGTTTATAAACATGACCCCGCAGCCCCTCCATCTTGAACAGCGCCGCTGTTTTTTCTTTTTTTTTTTTTCCCAGGCCAGTAACTCACCATGATTTTCTCGATTTCCGTTGGGATAGAATGGGGGTTTTGGCCGATCGTCGATGTCCCCGTGCGTTTCGCGTGCGCGATCCTTTCACGTAAATGTCCCCGCAAATAGTCCATGTGTGACTGAAGAACAGAACTGAAAAGTTTCGCTAGCATAGCCCCAAGCATGGCTGCTGTAGGAGCTCGAGTGTGCAGACAGCAAACGGATGGCTGGGAGTAGCCTTGGAGAAGGAGAGGCGCTGACGTCACCTCTGCTTCATGCACGGTCTGCATGAGCTATCAGTGCACGAGTGGTGACTAGGGAAGGTTAGACGATCGCCGATTTTCGGATCAAAAGCTTTTATTCCGGTTTTAAAGACAAAGTCCGGGAATGTACGACGTGGCTGAGAGTCCCTGGGGGGATGTGCGATATAGTACGGTTTTAACATTAAGGGGCTCCCCGTGGCTTAGAAGGTGTTAATGCCCCAGCAGACTGAACCACTTTCTCCTCTGTCTCTGTCTTGCCAACATGCAGACACCAGTGTCTCTTTCTTGTCATGTAGACACCAGTGTCTTTTTTTGAGTCCCCATTTTTAAGTATTTTTGATTGGTGCAGGGCTGAGCATAGATCAGATTTAATGTATTTATTTCACAGCAGATAGTCAACATATTAAATTTAAAATCACCCTTAACCCATGAATTCAATTAATTCTTTCAATGTATATATTCATGGCCTTCCTGCCCTGGCATTTGGCCTGTGTGCCCTCTAATAATGGACAACAACAAAAGGCCAAGTGGTCTTGCCCCTAAAATGATGAAATTCCAGGCCTGGTACACACACTGACACACACAAACAGACACACAGAGACAAGCTGTGACATTTCTCATGGTAAACTGCAACGGTCGCAATTAGTTAATTGTAACTCAACAGTTTTTCTCTCTCCACTCCTTTGCCACTCAGGTTGAAGAGTGCATCGCTGCATGTCTGGCTGACATCTCACAGAGGATGTTTTCTTCTCACCACCTCAAGCTGAACCCAGACAAGACTGAGCTTCTCTTCTTCCCAGGTAAGTCCTGCCCCATGCGGGATCTCACTGTTTGCATCTCTGGTGACTTTGGTTCCAACAGCCAAGAGCCTTGGTGTTGTCCTGGACAGTCATTCATTCATTCAGACGACCATGCAGATGTACATGTATGCTGGTCATTCTTGTGTTTTTGTTACTTAGGCTTGTTTTTCTTGACCACAATGTTAAAATTGTAATTGAGATGGCAAGTTATTTAGACTGATTTTAGGTTCATTGTTTACCTGCTATCCCATAGTTTCAGTGTACAGATCAAACCTTCTGATGGATTTCATAGACTTGTTTGACAGCACTGTCATCGTTGTTGTGTAGGATTCATGTTCATGTGTATTTTTCCAGACATTTAGCATGACCTTTGGCTACTTGTATTGGTTCTGACATTTGTTTTCCCCTCTTCACCAACATGTTGAGCTTGTAAATTGGCTAGTTTTGGCGAATGTTCCCACCAGAATAGGGATGCTATTGGGTTCAGGTGGTTAATGTAAAAACAAAAACAAGGTCCCGGACCCCCTGTTGAAGACCCATGGTTTAGCACTACACTGTCTCTACTGTGATCCTAGTTTACTGACACATGACTACGCTGTCTCTATGTGATCCGAGTTTACTGAGACACTACACTTCTATGTGTGTATGTATGTGTTTACTTTGCTTAATGTAAGTCGCTCTGGATAAGAGTATCTGCTAAACGCATGTCCAGGTTTTCATCTATTGTTTGATTGTGTTGTTATTTATCAGTGGCGTAGCGTTAGGGCCCCAGTGCAGGCTATGTACAGTAGGACAGATTTAGCTCTTGAGCGGTGCTCCTGGAAGGAGCTAAGCTTCAACATCTGGCTTTGTCCGGGCTCTGAATCGTGGCCTACATCTTGGCACAAAGCGCTCAAAGTTTGTTGTACGCCCAGCTTTGCCGGACGCTTGATGAAATGAACTCCTGAATGGCACCGCTCACTTCACACTGTGCGCGTGTGAGTGTGCAGCTCAAACTTTGCACGCACACTCCCAGTAGGTCAAGGAAGAACCTCTGCCCCAACTTGAGCATACTTTTGTTGTTATCAGACTTTTTTACTAACACAAAGTAAAACCATGGCTGTGAGCAGGCCAGGAATTTCATGGAGGCCATGAAGGTTATGGCCGCCATTGCCCTCAGCTTGGCCTTGTGCCCCTCAAACCAATGGGAGCGTGTCGCTATTTCTACAAGTCATCTTTTCGACAACCAAACCTAATCCTAACCCTAACTCGAACCTCCATGAGGTGAGTGGCGATACATGACCTGAGGCCTGACTGTAGTTTCTTTCTTGTCAATATGTAGACAGTTAACCGGTGTCTCTTTTTTGTCATGTAGACAACAGCGTTTTTTGTTGAGATTCTGAAATCTTAACTCCCCCGAGTCCCCATCTTTAAACCAATCCAGTGACTTCGATTGGTGCAGGGCTGAGCATGGATCAGATTGTAAATATCATTTATCTATTTCATTGCAGATTAGGTTAACCCTAACCCTTAAATTCAACAAATTCCTTCAATGGACTAAAATCTTGTTTTATTTGATGTCCTTCCTGCCCTGGCATTTGGTCTTTGTGCCCTCAAAAAAAATGGACAACACCAAAGGCCAAGTGGCCTTGCCCCTAAAATGGTGAAATTCCAGGCCTGGCTCTGAGTGTTCTACGGTATGCTGTATAGCAAATGGCAGCAGGTCACTGATTATAATTGAATGTGAGTTGTTAACTTCTTTCAACACAGGCGTTAGTTACAATCTGAATCACTCACAAAGGGCCATTCTCCTCCCATTAAGATTTGAGGCCACAAAGGGCCATTCTCCCATTAAGATTTGAGGCCGATAAAATGTGTCCTCGGAAGGATTATAAATATAACTGTCTATAGCTATAAGATCTTATCATTATTCTACTGTTGAAATGGATAGATTATAAATATAACCAGTTTGTGACCTATGGCCTTTGTGTTTGACCATCAGGGTGGATCCACTGTTGAGGGAGTGGATCTTACGCTGAGAACTCCACCTTCTCTACGAGACCACACCATGTTAGAGGGTATGAATTTAACCCACACACCAACCATACAAATATACCCTAACATCACAAGAATCAAAGGACCATTCACACTATAACTATGGTTCACCATGTGAACTGCCCTTAACACCACAAAACAACACTATTTGGGACATTAAAAACAGGTTCTATACGCCCATATTGTTAAGGTTATTTTAATTTAATGGTTAATTGGAAATGTTATTAATTAATGTATTATTGATTTTGTTTTGCTGTAATAATTATTTCTGCTCTCCTCCCAACAGATACACACACGCACACGCGCGTGCGCGCGCGCACACACACACACACACACACACACACACACACACACACACACACACACACACACACACACACACACACACACACACACACACTACTCAATGGAAATCCTTTTGACAGGCGTTTATTAATATAAATTTGTGTCAATAAATAAATTAAATCAAAACCCACCGTGTCGTGTTTTTTGACGACATAGGGTTAGTTAGGTTCATGTTTTTGACAGTATTATTGGTTCATGTTTTTGATAGTATTATTACAGTTTGTTGTCATAGGATATGTTGTGTCGTATGATATGAGTTATTTTACAATATAGTATATCTGTGTGACATCATCATCATACCCGGAAGTTATGCGGGAACACCTATTGAGTGGCAAAAAACTACTTTCTAGCCTTGACAGCCCATACATCCAAACAGAAAGGTCCTATCTGATTGCATTAAATGATGTTAAACTCACTTTGCCACTCAATTTGCCATTTACTTTATGCATGCGTATAGCCTTTATTAATGTTTGTATTGAAAATGGTAAATTATGACGTGAGATTTTTACGTTGTAACAAAGACATGGAATAGAAGTGGTTGGAATCTATTTATGTAGGTTTCAAGTCAAACAGGCAGAATGCTGTCTAGAATCAGTTAAAAAAACAAGATGCTGTCTAAAATATGTAAAAAAAAAAACTGAATGCAGTTGATAACTATGTGGCTCAGCTCATAATTGTTCATTAATGTGATATGCTGCATGCCATGACTGATATTTTTTTCAGTTAAACATTTACGTTTGGGTGTAGTACGACACCGTCTCAAACCTTATAGCCATTAATTATTTTAATGTAAAGACCAACATGTATGTAAAAACCCAAGAGCTAATCTGTTTGATTAGAAAATGTTTCTATTTTGCATAACTTATCATTACTTATATATAAATGGTGCGTTTATATACAGCACCTTTCTCCAATGAGCTTTATGATGGAAAAAACAGAACACACAATTAAATATGCAAATATGTGTTTTGACCTGCCGTCTCTTGCTTCGACTTTAAATATGACTTAAAATATTGTTTTAGTATGAAAGACCTGGTGGTAGAAAGGTAAAGCACAGGACTCGTGAGCAGAAGGTTGGGGGTTTGAATCCAGGCAATAGTAGTTTGAATTTTTTGTCCATAAGACGAGTCGGATGGATTTAGCCCGCCTCCCTCAGGTGGTAGAGGGGAGGGGCTTAAAATTTAAATAAAATTCCGAAAAATATTTTTTTTGTTTCCTTTTCCCCTTCCCTGCCTACTTTCGTGTTCGCTCGCCTTCTTCTCTGCCTTCTTTCGTCTGCGCCCATCTTGAGGCGTTGAGGCTTTCGGAATCTCGTTAGTGTCGGATATCTTCCATTCTGATATTTACCATCTTTCGGGGGATTGTTAGTTTTTCCATTTGGCATTTTTTCGGGTTTGTGCTTTGTGCTTTGGACATTCTCCATCTTTCGGGGTTTCACTTTGGACGATTTTCCTCTTTTGCCATCTTTCGGGTTTTTCACTTGCACCTTCCACCATCTTTCGGGGTTTTGCCTGGCTTGAACCACCTTTGGACTTTTCCTTCACCATTGGTGAGGTTTGAACTCTCTCTTTGAACTCTGAGGCGATGATCTTAACCACTGCACTACCACTGTGGTTCTTACTTACTCTGTTCTCTTGCAAGCTTTTAAGTGAAAGATTAGAGGTAAAGGTACAAGAAGCAGGTAAAACTTTGAAAATCCCTATACCGGGTTTGAACCAGGGACCTCCTGGTCATTAGCACTACATCAGTTCCACTACACTACCATGGCTTAATTACAGCTTGCTCTCTTGCACTATTTCAAGTGAAGATTAGTTAAAGGTATAGGTTAAAACTGAGCATGACCCTTGCTAGTCTTGAACTAGTAACCTTCTGGCCACAAGGTTATTGCCTTAACCACTACTCCATGAGGGTTTGCACTGGTTCTGTCCTCTTGCACATTTTCTTTTTATGCTTGTGGTAATGCCGGTTCAAACTTGAAAAATACACCTAGTGGTTTTGAACCCAAAGGTATAACGAAATGAAAGACCCCTGTAGGGATTGAACCAACAACCTCCTGGTATCAAGACCCATTCCAGAACCACTACCCCACCAAGGTTTGCACTTTGCAATGCTCTTTTATGTTTTTCACTAAAAGAACTAGATAAAAGATGAAGAAAATTCCTTGCAGGTTTCGAACCCATGACCTTCTACATAGAAGAGCAGCAACTTAACCACCAGGCTGATGCATTTTACAGATTATTTTCCCATTTTGCAGTATGTAATGAAAGATTAAGTTACTAGAGCCAGGCAAAACATGGGAAATGTTCAAATCCAGGTAAAAAGAGGAAATCAATAAACAACAACAAATGGTTATGCTTGTGGTAATGCCGGTTCAAACTTGAAAAATACACCTAGTGGTTTTGAACCCAAAGGTAATACAAAATTATAAAACTCCTGCAGGGATTGAACTAACAAGCTGCCGGTATCAAGGACCATTCCATAACCACTACCCCATCAGGGTTTACACTTCACAATGCTCTTTTATGTTTTTCACTAAAAGAACCAGATAAAAGATGAAGAAAATTCCTTGCTGGTTTCAAACCCATGACCTGCTACATAGAAGAGCAGCAACTTAAACACCAGGCTGATGCATTTTACAGATTATTTTCCCCTTTTGCAGTATGTAATGAAAGATTAAGTTACTAGAGCCAGGCAAAACATGGGAAATGTTCAAATCCAGGTAAAAAGAGGAAATCAATAAACAACAACAAATGGTTATGCTTGTGGTAATGCCGGTTCAAACTTGAAAAATACACCTAGTTGTTTTGAACCCAAAGGTAATACTGAATGAAAGACCACTGCAAGGATTGAACCAACAACCTCCAGATATCAAGGCCCCATTCATAACCACTACTCCATCAAGGTTAATACTTTAAACTCTCGCATGTCTTTTACTAAAAGATTAGATAAAGGTGCACAAGTAATGTGGCCGATATCTATGCTGTGTTTGAACCAAGAACTTTAAAGTGTTGTAAATTCTGCCTTTACCACTGCACCAACTGTAGTTTGTACATATATTGTTCTCTTACGCTGCACTCAGACTGGAACGCACAAGTTGAGTGCGTGTCGTGTGGGGGAGGCGGGGGGCAGGCACAGCGCAATGCATTGCGGATGGAAGTCGAGTGGTTTGAAGTCTAGTGCGAGTCGTGAGCAAGTTGGACGCAACCACACAACACCACACGACTCGCACTCGACTTCAAACCACTCGACTCCCATCCGGAATGCATTGCGCTGTGCCTGCCCCCCGCCTCCCCCACACGACACGCACTCGTTTTTGTGCCTTTAGGTCTGTAGCCGGCCTTCTGTGTTCCAATATATACCAATATACCCTTTGTTGGCAACAGGGCGCTGACCTTGGTCTAAAATTGGAACAATACAGAAAAAAATAGCATGGTACTACGATGAGAACCATGTGGAGTCAATTCAATTCAGGCCAATTTTAGTACCACTTTACGTCATGGTTTCAACTCATATAAACAGTGTCAATAGAATATAGCCTCGCGTCACCCTGTTCGTCATTCGCGCCACCGCCGCGCTATTGACACTGTATATATGAGTTGGAACCATGAGGTAAAGTGGTACTAAAATTGTCCTGAATTGAATTGACTTCACATGGTTCTCATCATAGTACCATGCTAACTCTTCTGTATTGTTCCAATTTTAGACCAAAGTCAGCACCCTATTGCCAACAAAGGGTATATTGGTATTGCGTCTGAAATGGCTTAGAATTAGGAACGGACAGAAAACGATATCTAAATATTTGAGTGGCTATGTAGGCTAAAACCTGTGAAAATACGTATTATGGTCCAGTATTAAGATACAGGTTAAGATACAGGGCTTGCAATCAGTATGTTCTTGGTTTGAAACTAAGCAAGAACAATTTCCCAAGTTATACCTGGCTCTCATAACACGACCTTTTACAAAAATATACACATAGACCCAATGAAGTATTGACTTCAATGGTACAGCGGTTCAGAGTTCAAGACCAGTGAAGAATATGCTCCAACTTTCACCTGGATCAATTATATTGATCTAATCTTACACCGAAGAACACACAAGAGAACAATATAAGTACAAACTACAGTTGGTGCAGTGGTAAAGACAGAATTTACAAAACTTTAAAGTTCTTGGTTCAAACACAGCATAGATATCGGCCATCTCTTACATTACTTGTGCACCTTTATCTAATCTTTTAGGAAAAGACATGCAAGAGTTTAACGCATTAACCTTGATGGAGTAGTGGTTATGAATGGGGCCTTAATATCAGGAGGTTGTTGGTTCAATCCTTGCAGTGGTCTTTCATTCAGTATTACCTTTGGGTTCAACACAACTAGGTGTATTTTTCAAGTTTGAACCGGCATTACCACAAGCATAACCATTTGTTGTTGTTTATTGATTTCCTCTTTTTACCTGGATTTGAACATTTCCCATGTTTTGCCTGGCTCTAGTAACTTAATCTTTCATTACATACTGCAAAATGGAAAAGAATCTGTAAAATGCAACAGCCTAGTGGTTAAGTTGCTGCTCTTCTATGTAGAAGGTCATGGGTTCGAACCCGGCAAGGAATTTTCTTCATCTTTTATCTAGTTCTTTTAGTTAAAAACATAAAAGAGCATTGTAAAGTGTAAACCTTGATGGGGTAGTGGTTCTGGAATGGGTCTTGATACCAAGAGGTTGTTGGTTCAATCCCTACAGGGGTCTTTCATTTCATTTTACCTTTGGGTTCAAAACCACTAGGTATATTTTTCAAGTTTGAACCGGCATTACCACAAGCATAAAAGGAAAATGTGCAAGAGGACAGAATCAGTGCAAACCCTCATGGAGTAGTGGTTAAGGCAATAACCTTGTGGCCAGAAGGTTACTAGTTCAAGACTAGCAAGGGTCATGCTCAGTTTTAACCTATACCTTTAACTAATCTTCACTTGAAATTGTGCAAGAGAGCAAGCTGTAAATAAGCCATGGTAGTGTAGTGGAACTGATGTAGTGCTAATGAGCAGGAGGTCCCTGGTTCAACCCCGGTATAGGGATTTTCAAAGTTTTACCTGCTTCTTGTACCTTTACCTCTAATCTTTCACTTAAAAGCTTGCAAGAGAACAGAGTAAGTAAGAACCACAGTGGTAGTGCAGTGGTTAAGATCATCGCCTCAGAGTTCAAAGAGAGAGAGTTCAAACCTCACCAATGGTGAAGGAAAAGTCCAAAGGTGGTTCAAGCCAGGCAAAAACCCGAAAGATGGTGGAAGGTGCAAGCGAAAAACCCAAAAGATGGCAAAAGAGGAAAATCGTCCAAAGTGAAACCCCAAAAGATGGGAAACGTCCAAAGCACAAACCCGAAAAAATGCTAAATGGAAAAACTAACAATCCCCCGAAAGATGGTAAATATCAGAATGGAAGATATCCGACACTAACGAGATTCCGAAAGCCTCAACGCCTCAAGATGGGCGCAGACGAAAGAAGGCAGAGAAGAAGGCGAGCGAACACAAAAGAAGGCAGGGAAAGGGAAAAGGAAACAAAAATTTTTTTTTTTTTAATTTTATTTAAATTTTAAACCCCTCCCCTCTACCACCTGAGGGAGGCGGGCTAAATCCATCCGACTCGTCTTATGGACAAAAAATTCAAACTACTATTGCCTGGATTCAAACCCCCAACCTTCTGCTCACGAGTCCTGTGCTTTACCTTTCCACCACCAGGTCTTTCATACTAAAACAATATTTTAGGTCATATTTAAAGTCGAAGCAAGAGACGGCAGGTCAAAACACATATTTGCATATTTAATTGTGTGTTCTGTTTTTTCCATCATAAAGCTCATTGGAGAAAGGTGCTGTATATAAACCCACCATTTATATATAAGTAATGATAAGTTATGCAAAATAGAAACATTTTCTAATCAAACAGATTAGCTCTTGGGTTTTTACATACATGTTGGTCTTTACATTAAAATAATTAATGGCTATAAGGTTTCAGACGGTGTCGTACTACACCCAAACATAAATGTTTAACTGAAAAAAATATCAGTCATGGCATGCAGCATATCACATTAATGAACAATTATGAGCTGAGCCACATAGTTATCAACTGCATTCAGTTTTTTTTTTACATATTTTAGACAGCATCTTGTTTTTTTAACTGATTCTAGACAGCATTCTGCCTGTTTGACTTGAAACCTACATAAAATAGATTCCAACCACTTCTATTCCATGTCTTTGTTGTTACAACATAAAAATCTCACGTCATAATTTACCATTTTCAATACAAACATTAATAAAGGCTATACGCATGCATAAAGTAAATGGCAAATTGAGTGGCAAAGTGAGTTTAACATCATTTAATGCAATCAGATAGGACCTTTCTGTTTGGATGTATGGGCTGTCAAGGCTAGAAAGTAGTTTTTTGCCACTCAATAGGTGTTCCCGCATAACTTCCGGGTATGATGATGATGTCACACACATATACTATATAGTAAAATAACTCATATCATACGACACAACATATCCTATGACAACAAACTGTAATAATACTATCAAAAACATGAACCAATAATACTGTCAAAAACATGAACCTAACTAACCCTATGTCGTCAAAAAACACGACACGGTGGGTTTTGATTTAATTTCTTTATTGACACAAATGTATATTAATAAACGCCTGTCAAAAGGATTTCCATTGAGTAGTGTGTGTGTGTGTGTGTGTGTGTGTGTGTGTGTGTGTGTGTGTGTGTGTGTGTGTGTGTGTGTGTGTGTGTATCTGTTGGGAGGAGAGCAGAAATAATTATTACAGCAAAACAAAATCAATAATACATTAATTAATAACATTTCCAATTAACCATTGAATTAAAATAACCTTAACAATATGGGCGTATAGAACCTGTTTTTAATGTCCCAAATAGTGTTGTTTTGTGGTGTTAAGGGCAGTTCACATGGTGAACCATAGTTATAGTGTGAATGGTCCTTTGATTCTTGTGATGTTAGGGTATATTTGTATGGTTGGTGTGTGGGTTAAATTCATACCCTCTAACATGGTGTGGTCTCGTAGAGAAGGTGGAGTTCTCAGCGTAAGATCCACTCCCTCAACAGTGGATCCACCCTGATGGTCAAACACAAAGGCCATAGGTCACAAACTGGTTATATTTATAATCTATCCATTTCAACAGTAGAATAATGATCAGATCTTATAGCTATAGACAGTTATATTTATAATCCTTCCGAGGACACATTTTATCGGCCTCAAATCTTAATGGGAGAATGGCCCTTTGTGGCCTCAAATCTTAATGGGAGGAGAATGGCCCTTTGTGAGTGATTCAGATTGTAACTAACGCCTGTGTTGAAAGAAGTTAACAACTCACATTCAATTATAATCAGTGACCTGCTGCCATTTGCTATACAGCATACCGTAGAACACTCAGAGCCAGGCCTGGAATTTCACCATTTTAGGGGCAAGGCCACTTGGCCTTTGGTGTTGTCCATTTTTTTGAGGGCACAAAGACCAAATGCCAGGGCAGGAAGGACATCAAATAAAACAAGATTTTAGTCCATTGAAAGAATTTGTTGAATTTAAGGGTTAGGGTTAACCTAATCTGCAATGAAATAGATAAATGATATTTACAATCTGATCCATGCTCAGCCCTGCACCAATCGAAGTCACTGGATTGGTTTAAAGAAGGGGACTCGGGGGAGTTAAGATTTCAGAATCTCAACAAAAAACACTGTTGTCTACATGACAAAAAAGAGACACCGGTTAACTGTCTACATATTGACAAGAAAGAAACTACAGTCAGGCCTCAGGTCATGTATCGCCACTCACCTCATGGAGGTTCGAGTTAGGGTTAGGATTAGGTTTGGTTGTCGAAAAGATGACTTGTAGAAATAGCGACACGCTCCCATTGGTTTGAGGGGCACAAGGCCAAGCTGAGGGCAATGGCGGCCATAACCTTCATGGCCTCCATGAAATTCCTGGCCTGCTCACAGCCATGGTTTTACTTTGTGTTAGTAAAATAGTCTGATAACAAAAGTATGCTCAAGTTGGGGCAGAGGTTCTTCCTTGACCTACTGGGAGTGTGCGTGCAAAGTTTGAGCTGCACACGCACACGCGCACAGTGTGAAGTGAGCGGTGCCATTCAGGAGTTCATTTCATCAAGCGTCCGGCAAAGCTGGGCGTACAACAAACTTTGAGCGCTTTGTGCCAAGATGTAGGCCACGATTCAGAGCCCGGACAAAGCCAGATGTTGAAGCTTAGCTCCTTCCAGGAGCACCGCTCAAGAGCTAAATCTGTCCTACATAGCCTGCACTGGGGACCTAACGCTACGCCACTGATAAATAACAACACAATCAAACAATAGATGAAAACCTGGACATGCGTTTAGCAGATACTCTTTTCCAGAGCGACTTACATTAAGCAAAGTAAACACATACATACACACAGAAGTGTAGTGTCTCAGTAAACTCGGATCACATAGAGACAGCGTAGTCATGTGTCAGTAAACTAGGATCACAGTAGAGACAGTGTAGTGCTAAACCATGGGTCTTCGACAGGGGGTCCGGGACCTTGTTTTTGTTTTTACATTAACCACCTGAACCCAATAGCATCCCTATTCTGGTGGGAACATTCGCCAAAACTAGCCAATTTACAAGCTCACAACATGTTGGTGAAGAGGGGAAAACAAATGTCAGAACCAATACAAGTAGCCAAAGGTCATGCTAAATGTCTGAAAAATACACATGAACATGAATCCTACACAACAACGATGACAGTGCTGTCAAACAAGTCTATGAAATCCATCAGAAGGTTTGATCTGTACACTGAAACTATGGGATAGCAGGTAAACAATGAACCTAGCATCAGTCTAAATAACATGCCATCTCAATTACAATTTTAACATTGTGGTCAAGAAAAACAAGCCTAAGTAACAAAAACACAAGAATGACCAGCATACATGTACATCTGCATGGTCGTCATATCTATGTCAGTCACTAACATCAATCGAGCACAATGTGGAAGGGACACTCTCTCTTCTTCTCCAGGCTAGTTTGTTAGTCCAGCTAGTGGTTCTGAACCGCGACCCCCCAAATAATCATATTTGAACTGGGGATCCCCCACCCTGACAAGCACTTGGAATTGTAGGAGTTGAGGAATTACATTTAGTTTGACTCGGTTCCACAGATATTAAATATTGTGAAAATAGCAGATCGACAAGCTTATGACGCTGCAAGGGGTTGCGAGCTTGTAGATCGTCTATTTTCAAAATGTTTGTCTCTTTCTTATATTATTTGACAATTTGACCAATGTTTGACCAGTTTTTATAGTATAGTTAATTAGGTGGGAAGAGCAGGACAAGGCTCTCTAGTTATCAAATGGAATAATACAAGTGAGCTTGTAGATCGGCTATTTTCACAATATTTATCTGTGGAAATGAGTCAAACTAAATGTAATGCTTGTCAGGGTGGTGGGGGCCCCAGTTCAAATGCGATTATTTGAGGGTCACAGCTGAAAGTTAGGGGACCCTTGATATAGAGTGTAAACCTACATGACCGAGTGGCCTCTGCGACGTGTGCCTTGAGTGAGAGCTGACTGCCCAAGACAACACCAAGGCTCTGAATGAATGAATGACTGTCCAGGACAACACCAAGGCTCTTGGCTGTTGGAACCAAAGTCACCAGATGCAAACAGTGAGATCCCGCATGGGGCAGGACTTACCTGGGAAGAAGAGAAGCTCAGTCTTGTCTGGGTTCAGCTTGAGGTGGTGAGAAGAAAACATCCTCTGTGAGATGTCAGCCAGACATGCAGCGATGCACTCTTCAACCTGAGTGGCAGAGGAGTGGAGAGAGAAAAACTGTTGAGTTACAATTAACTAATTGCGACCGTTGCAGTTTACCATGAGAAATGTCACAGCGTGTCTCTGTGTGTCTGTCTGTGTGTGTCAGTGTGTGTACCAGGCCTGGAATTTCATCATTTTAGGGGCAAGACCACTTGGCCTTTTGTTGTTGTCCATTATTAGAGGGCACAAAGGCCAAATGCCAGGGCAGGAAGGTCATGAATATATACATTTTAAATTTAATATGTTGACTATCTGCTGTGAAATAAATACATTAAATCTGATCTATGCTCAGCCCTGCACCAATCAAAAATACTTAAAAATGGGGACTCAAAAAAAGACACTGGTGTCTACATGACAAGAAAGGGATACTGGTGTCTGCACGTTGGCAAGACAGAGACAGAGGAGAAAGTGGTTCAGTCAGCTGGAGCATTAATTTAAGGCCACTGTGGCCTCAGGGCATGCCATTTTTTGGAGGGGCACAAGGCCAAATTGAGGGGCAACGACGGGCATTGCCTCCATGGCCTCCCTGAAATTCCTGCCCTGGTGTGAACATATTTTTACAGTCTATGGGTTGGTTCCCTTGACACATCACAGTGACATCACAGGTGATATCACAGGTGACATCTCTCTCTCTCTCTCTCTCTCTCTCTAGGTCATCCTCAGACGAGCCTTCCATCCTTGCTTCCAGTCATCCCCTATGTAAAAAAACTAGACCAGGTCAACCTGGTTGTGCCAGACCCCCTGTCTGTCATCATCATTTATGACATCATACCTTTTGTAGGCATGTCATCATGTCATCATCATATATACCCTTTATATAGAAAACCCGGACAGACCGACATTTGCTTATGTAGGCCTACCCATTTCATGGGTCTGGCAAAAAAACTTTTACATCACCTATGTAAAAATCCTTATGATTATTCCCCAGAATCCCTTTTATGCCCATATATGAAGATCTCTGATCTCTGTCATCGATATACATCACCGGCCAGATGGCCAAGAAATCGAACCACCGAACGATCTCAAATTGTGACGTAGTATCTGACCCGAGGCCCCTTACTAAGTAGTATCATACATTTACACCATACCTGTCCCCGAAAACGTCAATATTGAATATGGATACATATTATTATTGATAATAAAGGATAAAATAAAAATAAAAAGTCCATATATTGGCATTCCCAGAAATAAAATCCCTTTTATGCCCATATGTATGGAGATTTCTGATGTCATCAATCCCTGGCCCTAACTGGTCCAAGAGCCTGCTTTACTCTGATTTACACCCTACCTTCCCCGAAAACGTTAATATTAAGTCCATAAATGTATATGGATATATATTGATAAAGGATACAATAAATAAAATGTCCATATACAGTATGGGCATTCCCAGATGATGCCCTGTTATGGTACCCCCTTATGCCCATATATGGAGATCCCCAGGCATCAAACCCAGGCCATAACTCACCATGGCCCTGCTTGGCTTTACTAATTAACATATGTTTTATGCCCATATATGGAGAACCTTGTCCCATTGTCATCAATATTAAGGACATATCTGGGAATGCCCATATTTGGTAATGCCCAGATATGGGCATGTTTTGACATAACATTGTTGACTATCATGCAGGGGTCTCCATATATGGGTAACTGGTCCGATGTACATCACTGGCCAATTGGCCAAGAATTGCCCTGAGGCGTCTTACTAGTATGAAAACCAGCAGATTATGTGAGTGTGTGCGGGTGTCTTACTGGTATAAGGATCAGATGGTAGATCAGTGTCATCATCATGAAATTTCGCTTGATGATCATACAAATAATTGCAAAACAATTTAATTGAATTTGTCCTTTGAACATTGGAAGGAATATATAAATGATGTTTCTGTTTATCTTTTCAAAATAAATAATATGCTACGGCCAAAATAGGCCATATTTAATTAAAAAGTAGCGGATATAGCCGATCTACAAGCTCACAACGTGTCGCATTGTGATGCTTTGTGAGCTTATAGATCAGATATACCGGTACATACAGTAGCTAATGTATATTTTTTGCAACATGGAAATGATTATGATGGCGATTATATCATACTTGTGACAAGCCTATCAGTGACATTTCAACCAACCAATAGTAACAATAACGTCTAATGTAACTGACTGATTTACATATCATTAAGGCAGCATCACAGATGCAAGAGAGAAAGAAGTAGTGAACCACTCTGCTTTCATTTCTTGATTCTGACATGACATGAAGGACCCATCCAGTCCAAAAGAACATTTTAAACATTTAGCTTCACAAACCACATTTGTTTTTGTCCTGAATGCTTGGATTTTTAATCCTCAATGAAAGTATTGTCCTCTGAACTGAAAACTTTGGACAGACTGCTGCCTGCAACCAGTTTCCCAACAAGATGAGGGCTGAGCTGGAGAACCCAGTACTGACTGACTGACTGACTGACTGTACCTGGATCCTCTGGTATGCAGAAGTCCTGATCACCTCTACTGCACAGCTGTGGTAGCAGGTCCTGAAGCACACTATTCAAAACACCACAACACTGTTAAAGGTCCTACTGTAATCCTAGAGTGGCTGTGATATTACATTCATTTAATGTATTCATTATGTAGTATAAAGCCATAGATCACTCCTATGCCCTCCTGTGTCGGTGACATTGTGAAATGTAGGTGATATCATCACAGCCATTCTAGGGCTGAATTATCAGATAGCGTCCATACTCACAGAAACCTGTTGAAATGTCTCCCACACTCTCTCCTCCTCCATGCTAGTGTTAGTTGACCAGCCACAGTCCATCTTGTAGTTATTAATGTCAGCTGGTTATGGTAGAAACACTGAGTGAAACCCAGCTCCAAACACACAGACATGCTGATACATCCACATGTGGTTGCACTGTCATATTGTTTTCCTTCCTGCTTCTTTTAGCCCCACCCTTTAAATATAACTCTATGAGCCCAACGGCCCCACCCCCTCTTGTAACTGAACACTGAACTAAATATTGGACCCGATCATCACAAACCACTTAATATTAATAAAATTGTCATACTAAAGTGGCTTTTTTTCGAGCTACACAACAAAGGAAAAAATCAACTTTAACCCTCTAAGGCCCGCATTAAGAAATACTTGAAATAAAAAATTGAAAAAAATCAGATGGTGTTGTAGGAGTCCTATTAAGAGGAAAATGTAATGTTTTTTTCAAAAAAATGTTTTTGTAAGATTTTATAGCCATAAATCAAAAATCATAAATCATGCTCTAATTTACATATGGGGGATATTTTTCAAAATAATAACATATGTACATGTTCTATCTAGACATTCTAATGATCACCAACAAGAATAGTACAGGCATTTTACTTATGTTTTTTTGAGGTATAGCTTCCATGAAAAAGTGAGATGTTGTTCGTCAAAACTCTGGAATTTCAGCGGGTGTGGCGGGTGTGAATGTCAGCCCCTGTGGGGGGTATTTATATGCAAATATTGTGGCCAATGGCATTGTAATACTAAACAATAGAATCCAATGGTGGTGTTTAGGTGGTAGGGGGAGCTAAAATAAAATGATTTAAACCTTTTTTTGGATAAAATACAAACGTTGTAATATTACAACCGTGGGCCTTAGAGGGTTAAATCAACTTTGTAATAATACTATCAAAAACATGAACCAATAATACTGTCAAAACCATGAACCTAACTAACCCTATGTCGTCAAAAAAGACGACAAGGTGAGTTTTGATTTAATTTCTTTATTGACACAAATGTATATTAATAAATGCATGTCAAAAGGATTTCCATTGAGTAGTGTGTGTGTGTGTGTGTGTGTGTGTGTGTGTGTGTGTGTGTGTGTGTGTGTGTGTGTGTGTGTGTGTGTGTGTGTGTGTGTGTATCTGTAGGGAGGAGAGCAGATATAATTCTCTCATTTGCAAATCCCGCCCCATTCTGCCCTGTTACTATGGTGGTTCAATTGACCCTGGGCAGATTGTTTTTATAGTGGCAGTGAATGGGGGGAGAGGGTATTTTCATTGCCTCATTATTGCAATTTAAAGTACCAAAGGAAAAACATCTAGGTGATATTAATAAAAAGGGAAGACAAAGGTACAGTAGTTACATTGCAAAATAGGGGGTTTCCCACGGAAATATATGTTTTAATTAGTTTAATCCCAGTGGGACAGAATCATCATGGCAGATTGTTTTTACATTGGAAATGAATGGGAAAAAAAGATTTTTCATAGCCTCATTACAGCTATATAAAGTACCAAAAAAAACACATCTAGGTGATATTAATAAAAAGGGAAGAAAAAAGTACAGTAATTACATAGCAAAACAGTAGTTTTCCCCCGAAAATATATGTTTTAATTAGTTTAATCCTCTGGATCAGACAGGAGATATTATAGAAAGAGAAAGCGCAGTGCATCTTGGGTAGGAAAATGACAGCCAGATTATAGTTCTACTCACATAATAGGCTGGCTTTCGTAATTCTGCCCATTTAAAATATATGTACCCAATCGTAACTCTTAGTTACATTGATAAGGTCCATGTGAACTAGTCTGTTGAAGCTTATTCATTATTTTGAGCGAAATCGCTATCAGCTCGCGGCGCCGTACTGCACGCACGCCGTGCTCCGCAGAGCGGACCGTTGTTGAAAGCCTGAAGCAACCTTCTCCACTGCACAAACTCCACCCCCGATAGCAAAAAGTGAATGATTTTTTCTGGTTGGCCAGTCAGGGAGTCTCAGGGACCAATCAGAAGGCTGACAAACGGTGAATTATTACAGGAAAACAAAATCAATAATGCATTAATTAATAACATTTCCAATTAACCATTGAATTAAAATAACCTTAACAATATGGGCGTTAGAAACAGTTTTTAATATCCCAAATAGTGTTGTTTTGTGGTGTTAAAGGAGTAGTTCACCCCCCAAATGACTTTTTTTTTCTCTATTGATTACTCATGCCATGGAGACTAGAGTTCAATAATATTTTTTAGTTTTTGTCACATTCCTAAGACAAAAATTTGATTTGAGTAAATTTACCCCCATTGATTCTGGATGGGGACCCGTTTCGAAACGGGTCCCCATCCGGAACGAATGTGGGTAAATTTATTGTTATCACATTTTTATATATCTGTTCTTGAGGTAATATTGTTTATAATCCAATATCATGAAGGCTACTTTGACATTTGGGATACACAAATAAGGGGAGCATTTCGCTGTTACTATGTGTCATATTTTCGACACCCAAACCTAACCCTATACCCTAGTCGCTAACCCTAGTCGCTAACCCTCCCGACGCTCCGTTGTCGAAATGATGACACGTAGTAGTAGCAAAATTTCACCCAAATAAGTTGGTCTGTCCAAAGCGTAGTTACTGCACTCTGCCTTTGTAGGGCAGTATTGTTGCTCGATATTTTCGTTTTTAAGAAGTCCTATACTACCCGCCCAATTCCTAGGCTTCCATTTCCTCGTATCCGATATTCAGTGACCACTGAATCATTTTTGGAGCACCGCAGACGCCCTTGGCTTCCTCGGTATTGATTTCTTACAATATGGATGATCTATGAATTGAAGCTTGTTCTTTGCTCCCACTTGCTGTAAATGGCTCAGGTGCAGAGTGTCAGCCAGAACTCTGGATTGTAAATGTAAAATGAAGAGGCACCACTTGCCGGGAGTGTGACGCCAATTGAGGCCAGCATTATTTACCAAATAATTTTCCCAGTTAGCTCTGTGTAGAACAGGGGTCTTCAACAGGGAGTCTGGGACCCCTAGGGGTCCTCAGAGTTACTACAGGGGGGCCCCCAAATCTTTGTGATAGGATCATTATTTTAAATGAACAATTTCAACCCTCACATCCCTATTCTGAGGAGAACTTTAGCCAAAAATAGCAGATCTACAAGCTCTCAACGCCTCGCGCTGCGAGGTGAGCTTGTAGATCGGCAAATAGGTTTGGTGTAGAGGGAAAAAAGAGCAGACCAAGTACAGAGGGAAAGGTCAAGTTACTGTAACTAAAAACACAAATCCAAAAGAAACAACCTATGAAATTGATGAAAATCTGCATCACACATTTATACAATTATGTAGAGGGGGTCCCTGCTTCATCTCTCTCTCAGCTAAGGGGTCCTTGGCCTGAAAACGTTGAAGATCCCTGGTGTAGAATGAATCACCACCAGCTATTTCTTTTTGAGCGGAGCAAGCCGTGACTCACACAAAAAGTCACATATTGACTTTGTGCGTAGTGGGAGAAATATGTGAAAAAGGTGTTCACTTCCGGCAGAAAGCGTGAAAATTTGCACCTAGGGGTATTTTTGTGCGCTGAATTCAAAAATTTACGGTCCCAAGCACTTTTCTCAAATTCACTTTTCTCTAATTCACTTACCATACAGGGAAAAAAGACCCCCCAAAAATCTTCTTTAAGTAGCATGTGAGGGGTCTATCTAGGGGGTTTTCATGATTCTGAATCCATTGCAAGCATTTGCTTTGCACAAAAAACATTCCTTGGGCTAGAAATGGACCCCACAAACTATGATTTAGTGATGAGTCATCACAGGTTTGTAGGGTCCATGTTGAGCCCAAGGAATGTTTTTCGTGCAAAACAAATGCTTGCAATGGATTCAGAATCATGAAAACCCCCTAGATAAAGAAGATTTTTTGGGGGGTCTTTTTTTCCCTAGTATGGTAAGTGAATTAGAGCCACCAGATCCCATGGGAAAAGTGCTTGGGACCGTCAATTTTTGAATTCAGCACACAAAAATACCCCTAGGTGCAAACTTTCACGCTTTCTGCCGGAAGTGAACACATTAGCCTATTTTTGTTACATATTTCTCCCACTATATGTCCATGTGGGGAAAATAAGTATTTGATTTCTCCATTACATAGAATGGAGAAAAAACGCAGAATGGAGAGGTCTGGAATTTTCCCTTTTCTGATTGGACAATATAATGATGAGCACATACTGTATGTCCAGTAGTGAGCTCCATGTTATCTTCACTATTTATTATTTATGTATTATTCCATTAACCCCCTGTGATATCAGGTGTGCCTATACATCACCATCTTCATACTGTAGCCTACTTACCATGCTACTCGAACCCACAGTTTCTTCAGAAACAGTATTTTCTAGTGATGTTTTTACTATAGTTACTACCCTCACCACTAGCAATAATGTGAGAGAAGAAAATAACAGGTAACCATTAAAGAAGATAGTGCTGGATGGTAGGGCTAATGAGTCAATGTACTGAACAGGCTACACTCACTTACTATACTCTCTGCTCAATTATTTCGATAAATGATTGCTGTGTTTGCTCACTTTCTTGTTCTCTGAGTTAGTTTGCACCCCGTCTATGTTAAGTCCTTGGACACTTGCCCTGTTGTTGTTGGACAAACACACCCCTGTAAACCGCTGTAAAAATGAGCATGTGCTAAATGACTCCATTTTAAAAGGTTACCGGTATGTAAGTCTGTGGGTTGACAACACAACTTTTTTCTTTACAGTGTAGGTGAGTAAAATCCAGCAAGGTGCTCTTTGGTAGAGGTGGGATAATGTTAATGCAAAAAAATGCAAAAAAAAGAGTGACAAATACACCTTTGTTAATAGAGATACTTTGTGTTCCTATGGTGGATGACCTCCTTTTTACACCTCAGGAACATTGCCAATCTCTGCCCGGCCCACACTCTCCCTGACAGATGCTGAAACAAAAAAAAAACTAAAAACGGTCCATGCCTTCGTCTCCACCAAGCTTACTGCAAAGCACTACTACTCATCGGAATCCCTTCAATACATTTGAAAAAGCGATGCTAGGATCCTGACGAGTGTGAACATTTGACCACATCACACCCACCCCTCCATTAACTCAACCTCTGCCCAAAAAATACCCCTTTGTACCCCTTCTCTGCCATGCCCGTAGAACCCGGAGATTTAATAAGCTTTAATTAAAAACATTTTTTTTATCGAAGCGGAACTAAAATAGGCCGGAACTAATGCTCCGTGATCGGTTTCTACACGGACACATTATTGAGCGGACCACTTATCATTGAGGCTGTGAACCGGAAGCGGATGGTCCGTCGTCTATTTTGGCCCGTTAGCTTTCTGTATAAACTCCGCGGCTTACAGATGGAGAACGGATTGATCAATTGAAAAAATTTCAACGGATTTGAGAAGCTGAAGGAATACGCGAACACACGATGCATAGCAGTGTCCGATCACGCACGATGGGAACTGGATGAGCGCCCATGTTAACAGGTAGGAGAAGCCGGCAGTGAAAGACATAGAGAAATCTCCGGGCTCTACGGCCGTAAACTACGAATGAGTTAACTTCATTGGCTCCCCATCATCTTCAGGACAGAATATACAAGATCTCCCTTCTGACTCATCGGTGCATCCACGGCAATGCTCCCATACCTCAAAGAACGTCTCAAACCACAACCCTCACTCGAAACCTTCGCTCATCCAACACAAACCTCCTTCTCCTTGCCCCAACGACAAATCAATTCACCATGATACTGTAGTGTTGATTTCGTTGACTAAAAACTATGACGAGAAATGTTGGTCCACTGACCAACATGTTGGTCCACTGACAAAAACTAAATAAAAACTGAACAAAAACTAAGCTATGATGACTAGAACTAAGATTAAATACATTGTCAATTTTATCAACAAATAAAAACTGGACAAATATTTTAGGGAGGGACTAGTGGAGAAGAGATCCAGTGGAACTAAAAGACAAGTAATTTTATGTTTGGTTGCACTCGGGTATTGCTCTATGAAAATAGCAGATCTACAAGCTCATAACGCGTCATGCAGACTCGCGTCGTGCAGACTCGCGCCGTGGTGCGTTGTGAACTTGTAGATTGGCTATTTTCAGCATGCAACCAAGTGTAAAATCACCATCAAGGCCCGCCAAAATACATTTTTTGGCGACCAAATCAGCTGTAGATTTAGTCGACTAAAACTAAATAATTTCAGACGACTAAAACAAAATGAATGACTATTGTTTTTAAATCCTGTAGCACTTCGTGATTTGCAACGATGTAAAGTGCATTATAAATAAAAAATAATTATCATTTATTCTTACTTTTAGAACGTTTAGGCCTATTTGTATGGCTAATGGGATACCGGCCTTCATCAGCTTGACTATCGGTATTTTAACATATTGGGTCATTTTCTTTTAGAGAAAGCAAAAGATGAACTCTGGCATGTATGAGATGAAAAGCGCAGATGAATGTTTGAACGTGCACGCTCTTGAGGGGAAGAGCCTTTAAACTTTACAAATCAAGACTGGGGCATTTACCGAAGCCCACTGTAAATACCAGTTAAGATGAGCTCCAACAGCAACCCACTTAAAGCTATGAGTGGCCACGGAAATGGCGGCCCTGGGCATATCATATTAGTGACAGGGAAATATTGATTTTGTGTCCCAGACTCCCGTCTGCGTTTTGGGTTTGAACGCTCGAGATTTGCAGAGAATGGTATTAATCTGTCACAAAGTGCTCCGCTCACACTATGAGGCCGTAATGACTTGTTTTTCTTTTTTTGTGCTACCAAAGTCTGTTCTAGCCTTAGTTCTTGTCGTTTTGAAGAGATTTTCTGCAGAGGGATTATTGAGCGAGATTCAACAGTGGTTTAATTACACAGCCTCGCAGAGTAACCGTCGACTGTGAGCCGCATCTGAAAATAAAGAAAATAATATGAGAATAACAACCATGTCATTATTGATCATGAAAGAGGATATTCACTGGAGTGATTTGCCAAATGACAAAGAAAAGTGACAAAGCTGTCTGATTGGGCTGAAAAGCCCAAGGCTGTGGAAGTAATTTCTCTGTTTGTTAGATGCTACCCCGAAGTAAAAAAAAACGGATTGCAAATCAATAGCAGCTTTAATTAAAGGTTTTTTGGGGCAAATAAACAACTGATTTAATGCCAAGTTGACCCAGCCAATCAAGTGAAAAAGAGTCGAACACAGCCTGGCAGGCAAGTACAGAGAATTGCACAAACATGCACGGAACTAAGGCCACTTTGAACCAGGCTTATAGCTCTATGCGGCTTACTTTCGGTACAATTAAATGCTATTTTCGGGGATTGTTTTGAGTTGAAACAGATTAAAAATTGAACAAAGAAATAATTTCACCATGTCAAAACCACAAATAAAACATCGGGGTCCCCTGGGGACTTTAGCTACAGTATTTCGCAGAGTCCCTGCAGTCCTGGCTCTCTCTCAGGGACGTGCTGGGCCCCTGATTCAGCCCGGGAAAAAGAGTTGGAGAGGCCCTCATTGTGCGCTATAGAGAGAGATCTCTCTCTCTCTAGCGCTGCTGGTACTCAAAGATTTGCCATTTCAGATCATGACAAGTGACAAGCCAGTGGGCCAATTACCGTACATGAGTTATATTTCGTCGTTGTCGGGTGGAAACCTTGTATGTCCAAAACCATTTAAAAAATGATTTAACCCATTTAGACCTAAGTCCGCCTGGAAAAAAGCCTTAAAAACCTATGGCCGATTGGAAAAATACCCCTAAAACCTGAGATTTTATGGAAAACTTCACAGAGGTGTCAACGTCTACTAAAACATTTATTTCTCAGCCTCTGTAGCAGCTAGAAACAAAATTTCAAAACTGTTTGATAGCTTACACCTTTGGCTTTCATGGGAAATTACTCTGCAAACTCAAAAATTGTAATAAATCTTATAAAACGTCTAATAAAAAAATACATTTCTCAGCCAATGTAGCACATAGAAACATAATTAGCAAATATTTGAGACCTTACACCATAGGTCTTACACCATAGGCCACCACTTTGACAAGAAACAACAATCCACCAGCCTTTATATTGAATATTTCAATTATTTTTGTTCCACCACAACTATGCAACATTACTTCTCTTCGCTTTCTTAATATTGCTGTGTTCACGCCCCACTCATTATGGATAGACTATTCAAAGTCCCTGACTTTGAACAGATTTTATATTGACACTTGTCAATTCTTGTTTTTAGCTCCATATAACGGTAAATCTGGCGAGCGACATTTGTCATTATTATTATATGTGCGCGCGCGCGTGTGTGTGCGCCTGTGTATGTGAATGAATGAACCATATCATCATAATCATTTTATAAGTGTTATTACCTCCAGATAGCTGCGAATCTGTTGTTCTGGACTGGAGTTTGGGGTTGACTCTGTGCTAGCAAAGAGTAGGTCTCTGAAACTAGCCGTGTCAAAGTGCGTCCGTGAAAAGTAATCCAGTCCTCATGAAATCCATGAAACACTTCATCATCGTCGTCGTTTTCAAACATATCACGTAACAATAACAATGCCAATTCCAGCGGGTCCGGTTTGCCTTCGCTCAACGCGTCTTTCATTTCGCCGCTATGAGAAGCTGTTCTTGTGCGCACTGGGATTCTCCGACAAATAAAGTTATGCAAAGCCAAAAATAAAAATCCCAGAATGCTTTGCGGTAGTCATGGAAGCATACGTCATCGCCTCCTGATGCATTTCATTGGCCACGAGACCAGAAGAGGGTAAAAACTACTGGAAACGCATTTTGCGTTCCCGGTCTGAAAGGGTAAACAGCATTTTGCGTTCCCGGCCTGAAAGGTAAAAACGCATTTTGCGTTCCCGGTCTAAATGGGTTAAACTAGTGAAAACAGCCGATCTACAAGCACACAACGCCTCACACCGCGAGGCTTTGTGTGCTTGTAGATCTGCTGTTTTCACTACTTTTGTGCAACAGCCTTGTATGGTAAAGCAGGGCTTTGCTTTACAAAAAAAATATATATAAATTTGAAACTTGGAGATACGAAGTTTCTGCCCGACAGTGACGATTTACTTTGTTGGCTGCCCAGTCCCCCAAAATGGAACGAAGGCCGACATTTTATTTAAAATGTTTTGCTAATGGCCGGCCTGGACCGGCCGGGAATGAACCGGCCGTTCGGGAGTTGTCTCGCTTTTCCCAATGGCCAGCACGTCCTTGCTCTCTCTCCCCTTCTTGTAGGACAGCAGCCTGGGGACTCGTAGCATTGTAATTCTGTTCTCTGGAGCACATGACAAGGACACTGAATTGTCAGGTTAGGAGAAAACAGGGCCCCTTTTTTCTTTTGGCCTGCGCTTGATAACGGCGTATCGCGTATCATAATTACCTGTCGGGAGCGATACAACCTGTCGTCGAAGATAAACAACCCGCTGCTCCTTTTTTGTTGTCGTCTCCTTTTGGATTCAAACCACGGCACTGGAGTGGTTGAGGACAATTTTGCTCTTTTCTGCGTGGTGTTTAGCTTTCTTTAAAAAAATCAGGGCGAGGGAGGGCATGGGGGGTGGTTCGAGGATAAAGGGAATGCTGGGTTGGGACACTCCTGACACTCTGTGGTGTTAACACGCAGCGCCGCTCCAAAGACGTGTTCCGCAAGCCAGACGGTGTAAAGATACAATGCACCCCCCCTCCACCACCACCCCTCACTCCCCCCTCGCCTCATTGTGAAGGAGACTATATTATGCAGCAGCGGGTGAACTGGCTTGCTGTGTGGGGAGTCAGCAGCCCTCCCTCCCTCCCTCCCCTCCGACATAGTACGTGACCTTGTTGGATCCAGGACGACTTCTTCTTCCTTACAGCAAGCCCTCTGGCCCAAATGTACCCACTATTGGTCGAATGGGGACGTAACGCATGCAGTGCTGCTTTTGTTAAAGGTAGGCGCGCGAGATTAAGTGTTGTGTGCACAAAGGGTGTCGAGAGATCACTTACCGGTAGTATATTGTAGCGCATGAGAGCAATCGATCCACTGATGGTGACTGTAATGGCCGTTGATAGCTGATGTACTTTCATGTCTCTGTGACAGAGCCGGTCAAGTGACTGTGGTTGCAGAAGTACTTCTCACTTCTGCCAGCCACTTTTGCATCACCATCACAAGCTGATGCATTCTCTCACCGTTGCATTAAAGGTATATTCAGTGATTGTATTTCATTCAAATAAAAATATAATTGGTACATTTTCCATTCATTCTCCCCACTAGAATGTGTGCTGACCATATACGGACTTCCACCATGGCCCATGTTACGAGCATAGCTAGATTCGGGTATCAGAGGTGGCCAGCCAGTCCTCGACCAATAGAGATGCAATTTATGGCTCTTTGAAGTGAGCCAGAGCCATGGCTCTGGCTCACTTAAAAGAGCCGTTCAAAAGACTGGCTCTTTTGGCTCATTGCATATTTAAAATATTTTCGTTGAAACATGAATCCACAAGGTGGCACGGTCTGGCACCACATTCCTCTGCTGACAGTTGAGATCACAATTTTGTATTTACCCTTTTTTTTTATAAAACATGTGTGTGTAAATTAAGCTACCTTAATTGACTAATGTTATTCATGCAACACCTTAAAAAAACCAAGCAGGCAACAATGAACTCGCTCCTCCGTAGCCTATATAGCCAGGATTTACCAACTGGCTAGGCCTGGCACAAAGTGAGCTTGTACATCGGCTATTTTAAAATAGCAAACATTTAAATATTTACAGGGACATAATACAGTAATTTGTCATGGAAGTGGACTTCCCAAGCAATATGTAGACGTTTTAATTATAGAAATCGCTTAATAATTCTCTAAGCTATGATCAAATCAAACTGTAGTGTCTTAATTTGCTTCCTAGATAGCTGCACATTGCCGCACCGCACCGCGCATCGCCGCCGCACCGCGTCGCGAGCCAATTCAGCCAAATGAACGGCTCCCTACTCCGTGAACCGGATCCTATCGTTCACTTCAAAGAGCCGTTCAAAAGATTCGATTCGTTCGCGAACGTTGCATCTCTATCGACCAATCAGGGTAGAGTATGGCCATAGTTATGTTATGATGTTTAGTTATGGTCAAAATAAAAGATTTGAGAACCACAGTCGCTCTAAATTAAGAACGTTTGCTAAATGCCTAGATTGTAAACTACTGAACTCATAAAATGTCACAGTCTCGTAGTAAATCAGTATCATACATATCCTGAAGCTGGAGACGTAGGCCTAGCGGTATTCAGTGATTAGGTCTAATGATCAAAACGAGAACATTATAACTATAAAAAACGAAACATTTCCACGCTGTAAAGCCAGTAAGGGACAAGATGACCCCCGGCCACTTTCATTATCACTGAATACACCTTTAAATGTGTGACAAGTTCACATCTGACCATGCAGCACTCTGGGCTTTCCTGTCACGTCGCATGTTGATGAGGATGGACAAACTTTCACTATGCAACTCGAACAGCACTGAGTCCACAGAAGCCGATCACCGCGCAACTCAACGTGTTGCAGTGAGAATGGCACATGGCACCCATGTTGGAGGGAAGTTGGGTCTCTTTTCTACTATACTATACTAATGAAGGCTCTGTTCCATTTCATGCAGCACAGTGGTTCTCAAACCTTTTTATTTCACACCTTTTATGGGGTCATTTGGCACCCCCAAGGAACCATGGAAATCCTTGGACCACTGGGATCCCCACTTTGAGACCCACTGGTGTAGCGGAGTGTTTCCAGTGAGCCAACATGCACAATATCAGCACCCCCTGACTCTGTTTGACCAGCTTGGCCTTCATTAGTATCATTGGTAACACCTGTGAAGCAAGTGAGAAGAGACCCACAACTTCTCTCCAAAACGGCTGCTGTGCACATAGCCTATTCAAGGAGGACACAGGCTTTGTTTTACTAAGGCCATACGCTTAGGCTATACTTTGTTTCACTGAGGACACACACTCGCTTCTTATCAACGGCCTCGGGGGAGTGGTTAGAAGGGAGGGAGTCGCGGCTCGGAGCAGCTCCACTGGAGCAGGTGGGGGACCTGAACTTGACAGCATACAGTACTCCAAAAAGTAGTTATTGAGGGGAGGTGAGATTGTATCTCCTCCACTTTATTCCACAGATGCACTTCCCTCCTGAAACAGATTGGAGCCGGCAGACTGTGGCTCGCAAGGTCATTGCAAGGTCATTTTCTCTCTGCTTGCATGGGGCTGTCGCCTCATGGCTGTCTGAAAAGAAATGTATGCGGATAGACTTTTTTCCCCCAATCCTCTTAACGAACATTAGGCTATCATACCCACGATGCATTGCTGCACAAGCGTGCAAGACACAGACATAAAAAGGTAGACGCCTCTTCCGGCTCTCTGGTACCTGTCTCGCCTTGGTGGGGATTTTTGATTGACAGGCTTGGAATTCGTCTGTGTGCGCAACAGACAACAAGGTCGGTAGGCAAATCAGAGGCAGGTTTGAATGGAAAAGTCCCGGAAAAGACGCGTTGTGATTGGCCAGTAGTTTTTTTTTGAGTGGCAGCCTGCCCTCGACACTTCCTCTTTTGTGCCTATCAAGTTGGACGGGTCGCACCAATCAACCGCAGCGGGTGGACGAGGTATCTAGCTTTTTATATCTGTGGTGCAAGAGCTGAGTGGAGCCAGCCCTACCCATGAAGTTTAGGTAAGGTCAAACATAGTCATTATCCATTGAGACTGTATGACGTCAAACTCTGACCTGAGCTGGTAGAAAATGGGTATACTGGTTAAAAAAACACAACCTTTTCTCTTTTCTTCTTTGTTCTTTTTTTAATGAACAATTAGCCGGTAGGAATCTAAGGCAATCTTGACCTGAGGTCAAGTGGTTCTCTAATATCCGCGCTGTGTTTGTGAAAGACATTATGTCTCGTTTCTGTCTGAAATTGCTATCTAATTTCCAGCTGTCTCTAGTTTCCATGGTGAGGTATACAGCCAGTCCTTGGTCATGAATAATTTTCACTGAACCCAGCCTGAAATAACTTGACAGAGAGAAGAGGAGAGAGAGAGAGAGAGAGAGAGAGAGAGAGAGAGAGAGAGAGAGAGAGAGAGAGAGAGAGAGAGAGAGAGAGAGAGAGAGAGAACATAATTATGACTTGGGTGCGTTTATTCACACTTGTGTATAACACAAACATCACAGTACAGTATTATGTTCCCACGGTGATTTCAACAGCTGACCTACAGTTAATGATAACTGGATATGGATATATTGATTAATACACACTTTAAACCGCTTATTACTTGGAAAGACTGCAAATTACATTATGTGTCTCCTACTTAACCCTTTTTATCCATATTACCGCTGATGGTCCAGCTGCCCTGACTGAGAATAGAATAGAATAGAATAGAATAGAATAGAATATACTTTTATTTGACAGCCCTATATAAAACAGAAGTACAAAACTATGGCACCACCTCTTTAACAGCTTCCAAGCCAAACCATTTCAGTATTTTTTTACGACCACAAGAAAACACTGTTTACACATCTATCCGTTCTGTCCATTCTTTTCAGTACCCTGGGTGACGCTAAATTCCACCATAGTTACACTCATACAACCATGCTAACAAAATGAGCAAAAACCTACTTTTGCGTCGGCACACGCGCTCTGTGCTCCGCACACGCGCTCTGTGCATGTGATGGTAACGATCGGAACCGCGTTGCCACCAGCTGCTCAGATCTTTTTTCAGAATGAAAATCCGACTTACGGGTGAGGAGGAAAGTGTGTTTTTATGTATAATGCATTCTAACCTATCGTCACAACAAAGCAGGCCGACATGGGCCGCCCACTGGAGGGAGGCAAAGTGTTTAGTATGAAGCCCTTGTTTGGCAAATAGGCAAAAATAATGTATTTTGAGTTGTTTTATAACAAAAATAGCCTATTCTCGTCTTCGTCTGTGGCCTGGCTGCCTAATTAATGATTCTCGTCAATCTACCTCTGTGGCATGGAAACTGTTAATAATCAATCACGCAAGTTGGCCGAGCCTTGCTGCCGCAAACTTGACGTGACATTCCATCCGATGCCGTCCCACAAACACACTTATTACGTTCAAGGAACCTTGGACACCTCAGATCACCAATGTCAAGTCCAATGAGATCACGACTTGATGTGCATTCACTTGACGTCTCAAGATCCTGTGCGGTCGTTTTCCGCCACACGTCACACTAAAATCACACTCGTCGTCGCTCTCGGGTAGAAACCCCAAGTTGAAACAATAGGCGATGTGGCGCGATCTACAGACCCTTGTACTGTAGATCAGCGTTTTTATAAGTGAAAGTGTAGGCCTATCTGTGTGTTTTACAAACATTGAATCTATAAAAGGTATTAACCTGCCCATTTTTTACTTTATACATAAATCTTCTGTTATGAGGGATCCTGGCACAACAAAATCTTTCCAATTGGGGGTCCACGGCCAATGCTGGTTGGGGTCCTTGACAAGAAAATGTTTGAAGTTATCCTGACTGGCTGTATCACTCTTTGCAAAGGCTCAAAACACAGGCTCTTATACAGAGGGTGATTAACCCATTAAAAGAATGCGAACGCGAACGCATCTTTGTTACATTGGATTTTCACCACTTTACCTACATTTTATAAATGCTTTATAAAAAAAAGAAAAAAGAATATATATACAAGCTCACAGCGCGGCACCGAGTGTCGCTTTAAAGCTTATAGATCTGCTATTTTTGAAAGATCTTGAAAATGTAAAAAAACTTTCAAATCTAGACGTATATTAGACGTATTTTAGACGAGCCTTTAGACATATAATAGACGTCTAATAGACTGAAAAATGTTTAGGGGGTACATATATGTTTCTAGGGGTTCTTGACATTAAAAGGTTTGAGCACCACTGATCATAGGAACATGCGTTTTTCAGAAAAACGTAATTTTTAGGTATTTTTCAAGCCTAAATGGGTGCTCGTGCTCTCCCATACATAGACACAGTATTTAGTTATTAAAACGACGTTGCTCTCTTTGCTGCCATTACCGCAGACTGAACTAATAATAGTCACATATTTATCACATACTACTGTACATAGCTCTTATTTGCCCTGTGTGAGGGGAGTGGTCTAAGGACATAAAGCAGGGGTGGGCAACTCTGATGATGGCGAGGGCCACTATATTTCCACCTTCACTCCAGAGGGCCACATTGCATATTGTTACGTCCTACTTTGTTATTCTAGTATCTCATACAAAATAAGCAAAAATAGCAGATCTACAAGCTCAAAACGCATCGCAGAATTGGCAAGCTTGTAGATCTACTATTTTTTGAAAGATCTTGAAAATGTGTGCAAATCTTTAAAGTGTTAGTTCACCTATTTTTTACATAAAGCTGTGTGAAATACTTGCCATTAAAATAGTGGTTACAAATTAGTATAGTGGTTACAATAGTGGTTACAAATCTGACCACAGAGTCCTGTGGTCAGAGTTCTGGTCAGTTTTAGATGAATATAAAGTAGTTCCGGTGATTTGGCAGGGGCTCATGGCCCAATCATTAAAAATAGATGAATCCACAAAACTTTTGTCATTTGTATTGTTGACCTATTTCTACCTAATAGACCAACTTTCGTTCAACTTTGACCCCTCTGTCACATGGTACTATTTTTTGTGTCCAGTATCACTATGCCGCTGCAACATATTTCCCCAAAACAAGGTGCTTTGCAGTCAGCTGATCAGAATGAAACCTTGCTCTATATGGTAGAAATAGGCCAACAATACAAATGACGCTAGTTTTGTGGATTAATCTATTTTCAATGATTGGGCCACGCCAAATGGCCCCCACCCCATTGGAACTACTTAATATTGATTAGAAACTGACCAGAACTCTGACCACAGGACTCTGGTAATCAATTAATACATTTTTAACCACTGTTTTAATGGCAAGTATTTCACACAGCTTTATGTCAAAAATAGGCGAACGCCGCGAACTAACACTTTAACTATATATATTTTTAAAGCAAACTTTTGTACATCTTTGCCTCTGGGGGGTCAAACACATACAGGTGTTTCTAGGGGTTCTTGACATTAAAAGGTTTGAGCACCACTGATCATAGGAACATGCGTTTTTTCAGAAAACCTTATTTTAGGTATTTTTCAAGCCCAAATGGGTTAAAATAGCACAGCACATCACCTGAACTGAACTCTACACCCCGAGGACTATAGGGTGCAAACCCAGGGGATCAGGAAACATCCTAGTCACCCCGGTAATGGACTCTCTCACTCTGCTACCGTCTGGAATAACATAGGATATAAGGTCTCAAACTAGGAGGGACAGCTCCACAGGTCTTTAGACTATAGAATAAACACAAACACAGACAGACAGACAGACAGACAGACAGACAGACAGACATACAGAAATACAGACAACACCACAACTGCTTCTCCAATTTTCCCCATCCCTTTTAGTGTTTGTAATTGTTGATGATATGCATTACTGTGTCATATTTGCATGCTTTGTTGATGAATTGATAGGACCACAATGGAAAGCAATCCCAGGACTTTTTTTTTATGTTATCCTTTTAGCTTTTATGTATTCCGATGAACGTATTCACGTGCTGTTCGCATTTCTGACTAATACAGTATCCCATCAATGAATGAATGAATGAATGAATCAATCAATCAATCAATCCTCTCCATTCCTTTGAGAAGCAGAATCCACCTTCATAGGTAGTTTTAAACTTCCAGGCAGAGGTCAGAGAAGGTCATAAAAATAGCAAAAAATGCTGATCAACAAGCTCAATGTTCTGCCAATCCACAGGATATCTACTGTCTTGCCAATGACAGGACGTGTGAAGTTTTGAAATACACCCACCCACACACACAGACAGACGCAGACAGGCACTTGCATCACTCTTTGGGGGACAATTCCGTTGGCGTACATTGATTCCACTTTTGCTTGACGTAACAATAACCGGTGTAACCCTAACCTTGTGACTTTTACTGCAGTAAAACAATAATAATTGGGGACACCTTTTTGTCCCAGCCAGGTGATTATCCCCAATCACCTGGCTTGTGCAAGACTTTGTCCCCAAAGGTGACCTATGTCAGGAACACACACACACACACGCACGCACGCACGCACGCACGCACGCACGCACACACACACACAATTAGTTATTAAAACAACGTTACGCTCTTTGCTGCCATTAGTGCAGACTGAACTAATAATAGTCACATATTTATCACGTACTGTACTGGACATAGCTTGTATTTGCCCTGAGTGGTCAAAGGACATGAAGGGAAACACTCTAAACTGGCTGCGTTGGCCAATCTCTGAGAAGCTAAAGCTGTATCCTCACCAGCAGGGGTGTCGCACAAAGATCTGGGCTGAACCCATTTAGACTATTGAAAAATCGTCAAAATGTGTGCAATAAGTCTTTGAATATTTCAAATCCTTCTAAGGTTTTTTGTTTCAAATGTTCGCTTAAAAAACACATAAGATTTGCACGCATTTTCACAACTTTTCAAAAATAGCAGATCTACAAGCTCGCAGCACGGCACTCGGTGCCGCGCTGTGAGCTTGTAGATCTGCTGTTTTTCAATAGCTAAAAGTACAAGTATAAAGTATGAGATAATTAAGGCCCCTCCAACTTGGGCCCTAGTTACTCAGTCCCACTCACCCCCCCTTATGACACCCCTGGCTGTACCCTCACCAGGCGTCATATGACAGGCGACCAATTAGCACAGCTAAAGCTCCACCGGCAGCGACCTCGCTACATACGGAACTCACCATGCCAAACATGGATGACACTTGGCCAGCAAACAAAGTCGATCCACATACTGTAGCAATCTCGGCTCATTAGACACTGGAGAGTAAAACCATATTTTAAACCCTTAACTTTGTTTGACTTTCCAGGGGTAGACTCTTTACTCTCTCCCCTTTTCCCTCATTAAGGGAAAAAGTCCATCTACAAGCTCTCAACCTTGTGATGTGAGCTTATAAGTCGAGAGCGCTTCGCTGTAACTACATGTCATCTTTTCGACACCCAAACCCAAACCTTACTCTAACCCTAACCTCCGTGGGGTGAGTCGCTAACCCTCCCGACGCTCCGTTGTCGAAATGATGACACGTAGTAGGAGCGAGATTTCAACTTATAAATCAGCTATTCACGCAGAATGTTCGCCTGTTATGAGTAGGCTATGACATCCCGAGAATAGGGACGCTAATAGGCTGCAGGTGGTTAAGCGGGAGATTCGAAATTCAAGAGCGTTTATTTGTCACTCAAGTACAAGCAGTGACACGTTGGTGTGACGTGCGCCACGTAAAAAAAATGGCACATGTTTAAGAAAAGCCAAGTACTGTATGGGTAAAACCATTTAGCAGCAATGTGGTTTACTTAAACACTTTATACTTCTTACTACAAATATCTTCAATGAAAACAGCCGATGTGCAAGCTCACAGCGTGTCACGCTGACTGTGGCCTTGTGGTTGGACTGTCTGCCCTGAGACTGGGAGCTTGGGGTTTAATCCCCGGCCGAGTCATACTGTACCAAAGACTAAATATCATACCCAATGCCTTTACTTGACACTCTGCATCAAGAGGTGGATTAAGGGCAAGTCCCTGTGACATAGTGTCAGGTCCAGGGGGTGCACATCAAGCTGCCTCACGCTACAGAAACAGGAGACCTATAATGGTCCACATCTCCACAGCTCCACAGTCTACAGCTCAGGAACCAACGATACCTAAGGCTACTTGTGTAGAATATGTGGTAAAGAAAAAAACAAAACAAAACACAATATCCATTGTGCAACTTCTATATGTGCATAGAAAAATATGGAACCAAACACAGTGGAAAACAACCGGTGACCTTCGACTGTTCCAGCAAGGGATGCATAATGACAAGGCAGCTTCAATCCTGCGCTGTCAGGAGATCCCAGCGGGGCCGATCAAACGCTATTATCTGCTTGTCTTTGTGAATAAATAAGGCTATGTGAGAAACAAATCATCACCTGGCGTCAACCGAGGGCAGGCTTATCGTGCAGCTACGCCCGAGGTTGGATAAGGACGAGCTCCATTGTCGGTGCAAAGTAAACCTGGCATTGCAACGCAAAGTTTGCCTGAGGTGATAAGAGCGCATAGTTTGTAAAGGGTATCGGGAAAATATGATATATTGCAGGGTCTATTGTCATATTGTGTAGTTATACTGGGTGCAGTACTTTGGATATCGCCGTTTCCGTTTGGGAGACATTGAAAGAATTATCCGGCGTTGTAGAACACAGGGTAAACGGCCTTTTATCAAAACCGCTGGATGGGTCTTTCGGTGGAGAAGTTAAGTCAAGTTTTGTCACTTTCGGGGGCTTAACCCATTTAGTACTAGAATTATTGAATGCTTTAACCAGTGAAAAATAGCAGATATACAAGCTCACAGCGCGGCACCGAGTGCCGCGCTGCGAGCTTGTAGATCTGCTATTTTTGAAAAGTCGTGAAAATGTGTGAAAATCTTTGAATATATGTATTTTTAAAGCGAACGTCTAACTCAAATTTTGCTTCTGGGTGGTCCCTAGAAAGAAATATTTTGAGATGGGGGTCCGTGGCCAAATACATGTCATTTTGGGGGTCCTTCTCATGAAAAAGTTTGAGAACCACTGACATAGTAGTCTCACAAGAACAGACTAACTGAGCTCCAGTTAAGTGAAAAGGAGCTTTTCTTTGACGATGGCTGGCAGATTGCTGACATAGAAACATTTTTCAAAAAATCTTAGAAGGATTCAAAAGACACTTATAGAATCGGGTCAAAATTCAAATTTTCACGATTGAAAAAAAAAATAGCAGATCTACAAGCTCGCAGCGCGGCACTCGGTGCCGCGCTGTGAGCTTGTATATCTGCTATTTTTCAATAGTTAAAGCATAAAATAATGATGAATAATGTGTACCCGTTCTGAATGGATTAAAAGAGACTAATAGCGTGTGTGTTTCCACAGCTGCGGTACGGCTGATGTTTGTTGTAAACACAGTGTGATGTAAAGGGGATGCTTTGGACGGAGAAGAAAGTGCCTCATGTGGGACAAGAGTAAAGTGAAGACAGGGATTACTGGTTAAATGCCGCTTTTGTCCGAGTCAAATTGCCTGGAAGAGAGTGGCTGTCTGAATGCGGCGGTCTGTGTGCACATTTGTGTGCATGCCTGTGTGTGTCTCCGCGTTCACGGAAGTGCTAGGAGAGTAGGAGTGTGTGTGTGTGTGTGTGTGTGTGTGTGTGTGTGTGTGTGTGTGTGTGTGTGTGTGTGTGTGTGTGTGTGTGTGTGTGTGTGTGTGTGTGTGTGTGTGTGTGTGTACTTGTATTACTATACTTGTGAGGGCCAAACGTTCCCATAAGTACAGCAGAATTAGATATAGATGTTGTGAGGACCATTTTCCTGATCTTCCTGTTCACAGGAAGTAGGCCAATAAACAGGAAGTGGGTGTATAAACAGTATTATGTATTCAAATGTTGTCAGACCACAGAATAATTGTTTACTATGTTTACTATGAAAGTTTACTATGAAAATCTTGTCTGCGTATCTCTGTCTGTCTGTACGTCACGCCTGACACTGTGGTTCTATGGGTTTGTCTGTGGTTCTATGGGTCTATTGCTCTGACATCATGTCACTGTGATGTCAGGGGAACCACTCTTAACCACGAATGGGTTTGCCGCTCTGACATCACGCTCTGGCTTGATGTCCCTTTTATGCCCATATATGGAGATCGCTGATGTCATCACGAGTCACACTTGCAAATGAATTACGTCCTTGTCCGTTTTATGCCCATATATGGAGATCCATGTCCCGATGTCATCAATATTAAGCGCATAATCTGGGAATGCCCATATTTGGTAATGCCCATATATGGGCTTGTTCTGACATCACATTGTTGACTATCATGCAGGGGTCTCCATATATGGGTAACTGCTCCGATATACATCACTGGCCAGATGGCCACGAATTGGTGTGACCTCAGTGGCAGACACTCCAATCATCTGCAGATAGTGTTCGGTCTTAGCTACTCCAGACCAGAGCGAAGTCTGACCCAGGCATTCCGTGGTAAGTTGCAAAATGATTAATTGAGTACCTGAGACGAATAAAAGTCTAAGTCCATATTTGATTTTTTTTAATATATATTTCTTTTGATTTACCAGACTGTAAACCACAAACTAGTCATTTTTAATCTGTTAAATTGTTAATGCACTCCCCCCTCATTTTGTTTAATAGTCTATTTTAATGTTATCTACTCCCTTTGTCTGCTGAATATTGCTTGTACGGACTTATACTGTTGTTCCACAAACTGTTGGAGATTTACTGTTTTTCCACTTTCCATAAGTATTATGTCTTATAATTCCTAATATATATGAGTTAAGTAAAATAATTTAATTCAACAAAATGAGGGGGGAGTGCATTAAGAATTTAACAGATTAAAAACTTCCAGTTTGTGGTTTACAATCTGGTAAATCAAAAAAATATCTATATTCAAAATGTTAAAATATGGATTTAGACTGTTATTCGTCTCAGGTATACTCAATTGTAGATCTGCTATTTTCCAGGACTTTTCCGTCTATTTTCAATGCCGTCCTCACAAGAATAGCAATAGAAACGTGCGCACGCGCTCGTGGATATGTGTGTGGGTGAATGCGTGCCTGTGCCTGTGTGCGAGCAGGCAGAATAATTATTACCATTCAACAAACTGTTACTCAACCGAAGTTGTTTGAGGCAAAGCCCATGGCTTAAGAATACCGATATGTTAATTTTTCACGCTATTCAATGCATCTCCCTTGGATGGAGAGGAAGGGTAGTAATGGAAAGTGAAGTCACTCATACTAATGAACATCTTCCTGGATGCTTCTTTTATACAGTATTTCTATCACAACATGGGAGACAGAGAGATTATTACACAAGCAGTTTACTGCCGCTGCTTTCTCAAGGCTTTTAGAGAATTGGGTACCCAAGAACACTATGTTTTGTCCCACTCATGAATCCAGTACTAAATGACAATCATTTGAATGCTGGCAAGTCAAATAAAAGAGTATTCTTTTTTTGTGTTACTGTCACTTTCACATAACTGTAGTTGACTGTCATCTCCACAATAGATGGTAAAATAGAATAGAATAGAAATAGAAGTATGGCTATGGAACGAACGAATAGAAGAAAATTGCAAATCCACTTAACCTATTTAGAACGGGTACACATTATTGTGTATCATTATATACAAGCTCACAGCGCGGCACCGAGTGCCGCGCTGCGAGCTTGTAGATCTGCTATTTTTGAAAAAGATAACTTAGTTAGTTTTTTGCAAAACCTATGTTTCTATGTCAGCAATCTGGCCGGCCATCGTCAAAGAAAAGGTCCTTTTCACTTAAATGGAGCTCAGTTAGTCTGTCCTTGAGAGACTATGTCAGCGGTTCTCAAACCTTTTCACGTGAAGGACCCCCAAAATGATATGTATTTGGCCACGGACGCCCATCTCAAAATATTTAGTTCCAGGGACCCCCCAGAAGCAAAATTTGAGTTACAAACGTTCGCTTTAAAACTACATATATTCAAAGATTTGCACACATTTTCACGACTTTTTTCAAAAATAGCTCGCACGCGCTGTGAGCTTCTGCTATTTTTCACTGGTTAAAGCATTCAATAAGCCTAAACGGGTTAAAAAAGTAATGAAAACAAAACTGAAATTTAAAACATGGAGGAAAAAAAGTAATGAAAAATTCAAAACAAATTGAATAACCTTGGGCCAGTAGGCTACATAGTCGATTAACTCCCACGAGCAGTACAACCACAACACCGCTGTGTGAACCGTGTGGGATCATGTGAGAGTGATGCAACATTTATCGAGCAGATGGTACATTATTTAGTGAAAACACACCGTTCGAACGAATGCAATCCTTTTGACACCTGCATCGATCGCAGGGGCCACACGCAGCCCTTAGATAATACACGGCCGATCAAACAAACGGTCTTCCCTGCTCGTAAAAATGGACTGACCTAATGCCTCCCCACTATTATAAACATGCTGTCACGCGCGCCGGCATGGTGGTGTCTAAACCCTTCGCACTTGATTAGAATGCATTTCGGGATATAATTGGTTGATGAGGGTGTACATCACACCAGTAAAAATGAACAAATTTAATTCTAATATCCCGGACACTTGTATCAGATGTAACGATGATAAAGGCACTCTGTTCCATTGTTTGTGGGCATGTCCAAGAATTAAGGAGTTTTGGGAGGAGGTTAGAAAGGAGCTACAACGGATACTACTTATTAACATTGAGCTAGATCCAAAACTCTTCTTATTAGGCCTTTACCCGATCGGCCATAGGATAAAAAACAACGAGATAAAATTTCTGGACCTTGGGTTCCTACAAGCCAAAAGGGTTATCGCCCTTTCATGGAAAAAGACAGGGAAACCTAGCATCGCTCAGTGGTTTAAGGAACTGTCTTTGTGCCTTCCATTAGAGAGAATCACATACACTCTCAAAAACAAACAAGAGATTTTTGAGAAAATATGGGGAAACTTTATCCAGTATGTCAAGGGCAATGATCTATCTTATTTAATGGAGGAACCAGATATGGGGTAGCTGCATTTCCTCTGCAGTCATTTGTCCGGCCATACGGCATAGGACTCTGGGTGTAAATAGTGTAAATAGTATATGTGCTCTTTATATAATAATTCTTTAATACTCTTATGTGTTGTGTTAGTGTCAGGTTTTTTTTTTTTCTTTCTCTGTATGTTGTTGTATTTTCTTTTTTTTGCTTGTCTCATCTGTATGTAGCATAGTATTGTCCTGTATATGTTGTTTTGTATGTCTCTTTAAAAAATGAAAAACAAAAATAAACATATTGTTTAAAAAAAAAAAAGAATGCATTTCGGGAGATCTAGTCATGTTGTGGAGTCGACCTGTCCAACACTGGACTGTCCAAAAGAGCAAAGGCCTACTACTAAAATACTTTGTACTTCAAGTTTAAAATGATACTAAATATTTTTTCAAGTGTTCAAATAAATTCCAAATATTATCAAATGATCTCGCGGCACCCCTGGACTGCCGTCCCCTGGACTGCCGTCACCCACTTTGAAAACCCCTGCTATAGAAGACAGGTATAATTAGCTCATGTGTGTGTGTGTGTGTGTGTGTGTGTGTGTGTGTGTGTGTGTGTGTGTGTGTGTGTGTGTGTGTGTGTGTGTGTGTGTGTGTGTGTGTGTGTGTGTGTGTGTGTGTGTGTGTGTGTGTGTGTGTGCGTGCCTGTATCTGATGTGCCAACTAAATGAGCTCTGACTCTGCTCACCGCAGAGCGTAACAGCCACAACCCTAGCAATGAGTGGGCTACTGATTGTTCAGATAATTGATGTCATATACTGTATGTGCTGAGTTAAGTCAGCCGTGACAGGAACCAAATGGACCCTCGCGGGTCTGTAACTCCCAGAGAGTACGCAAATCAAACGCGCTGTCAGCAGCTGTCGGTGCATGTGACGGATTGCTTTTACAGTTTTTGCAATGGCAGATTCGTCATGGGTTAAAGGCTACTTTTAGTTAGTTTTACTCTACAGGACTTATGTCAATTTTCCAATCATTTAAACTTCTTCTCCACTACAGCTCAGAGTCAAATGTTGTACATTTTACTCGGCTACAATTATTTGAAAATGTTATTAAATTATTTTGTAACAATATTAATCCCTATTGAGCGGTGCTAGGCGCTCCTACATCTGGCTTTGTCTGCTTGTTTGTTTGCACCGCTTACTTCACACTGGGTGTGATTATTTTATATGTACTTCACCTATTTGAAAATAGCTGATCTACTACCTAACAGTGTGTTGCATCAAGATGTACTGTATATCAGCTATTTTTGAAAGACTTTAGAAATATTTTACACCTTTTGAAAGAAAAGAAAAGAAAACGTGAAACGTGACATTCTGCATAGTGAGTAGGCCTACTTTAACTTTTTTATTTTTAGTATATTTTGATGCCAATGCTTTTGTACCTTTAGGCTTTACTCAGTAAGTAACTTTTCGAATACAGGACTTTTAATGAGCAAAAAGAGGAAAAAATGTGCCACAGAGGCACAAAACGCACACAAACGCCTTCAGGGTGTTGACACCCTGAAGGCGGCGTTTTCCGAAACGCGTTGGTGTTTTTTAATAATGTTCTAGCCCATTTAATAAAGGCATTTTATTGTTAAATCCACCTGAGTGCCTGGACCTGGATTTTTGAGCCTCTGATGTGGCAATTCTTTTCCTCTTTTTGCTCATTGTATTCCCTTTCATGAGCACCGGTGGTTTGAGGGATACCAGTAGCACCCCTGCTATCTTCTTTCACAGGACTTTTACTCTTGAGAATTTCTACATTGTGGTTTTCTGTGATGCATCATGGGATGCCTGTGATGTACCAACGTGACAAAGCCCTGAAGGGTGTAAAGGAGTCAGTGCACGACACATGCTAGCTAGCCTATACCAGAGAGAGAGAGAGAGAGAGAGAGAGAGAGAGAGAGAGAGAGAGAGAGAGAGTGATGGCCCCAAGGCAAATGCACCTCCAACCGCTGTCTGTCACCCAACAACGGGCCAGACAGTCAAGTGACGGTCACAGACAGACGGCGACGCATGATGGATCTTGTGAAGCGCAGTTTGTCGAGACTGAAGTATTTCTAAAGATCGCTACTTCCATTTGGCCAAAATGAGGTGCAGTGGACCGTCACCACATTAGGACAATAAGGACATGCACAGCCAGCCTGCGACTTTGCAACCATTTGAGCAGCGTTGGTCACAAACCAAAAGGCAAGCTTATTACAGTATCAATAGCTAAAGATTAGACAGGGAGACCACACACCAATATTGATTTATTTTTTTGTCACTTGTAGTTTTTTTTGGCTGGGGGGCAGTTTGGCCAATGGCCATTGATTGAGAGCATTGTGTTATTGACAAACTGATCGAGCGGGTGATAGATTGACTGACAACTTAAGTGCCATGCTGATCAGTGGGTTTTCTCAACTCAAGGACTGAACAGCTGGCTGCCTCAAATGAGCTATACTCTGTCGCCCTCATTAAAGTAAAAAAAAAACAAAAAAAACATGCACTTTGCACAAAAAAGGTACAATGCTTTACTCTTAACCATATGAACCAATAGGTGAACATTCCACAAAAATATAACATTCTGTGAAATTAGTTGAACATGTGGCGTTGCGATGAATTGTGAGCTTATAGAACAGCTATTTTCACAATTTAATGTGTAACACAGGGATAAAGATATAGTAAGTGATATATTCCTTTGTTAAAATAATAATAATTATGTTTTTGTTTTGTTTTGTTCTCAGCATTTGACCCATCTATTGGAGCGGTGATCTGCAGCCACGCCGCGCTCGGGAATCAGGAGTGGTGATCAAAGTGTTAACTTAAGTAACTATTCTGTTAGTAATCATAGCTTTATAGTGTGTTTGTTCAGGGGTCGCCCTGTTTCTCCAGCTCTTTCCAGGAAAAATTGGAAGTGATTACACAAAAAATGCATTTGGAACAATGTAAAATTGGAGCTGATAAATGGGCACTCTTCTCCGGGTTGGTTGTAAATTTGCAACCCACCTCCTGAACGTGAACATTTATTTTCTGTTTATTAAAGAGCTGGCGAGATTTCTTTGACCCCCACACAATATCATTATCCTACCTTTAAAGTGGCTAGGCCTAAGTGCCTGCCATCGGGCTTGAGTAATGGCTGATGATCTGATGTGGGGACAAACAGACCTTGTCAAACAGACCTTAAACAGACCTTGCACATACACCCCCACCACACACAGACACACACATACATACACCAACACACACTCCCAGGGGCGTCACAAGGGGGGGCGGGAAGTGGAACTGAGTTACTAGGGCCAAGGTGGAGGGGCCTTAATTATGTTATACTTTAGCTATTGAAAAATAGCAGATATACAAGCTCTACAAGCTCGCAGCACGGCACAGAGTGAACTTGTACATCTGCTATTTTTTAAAAGTCGTGAAAATGAGTGCAAATCTTTGAATATTATGTATTTTTTAAGCGAAAATTTGTAACTCAAATTTTGCTCCTGGGGGTCCCTGGAACTAAATATTTTGAGATGGGGGTCTGTGGCCAAATACATATCATTTTGTTGGTCTGTCACATGAAAAAGTGTGAGTATCACTGACATAGAAACTCAGAAGGATTTGAAATATTCAAAGACTTGCACACATTTTCACGATTAAAAAAAATTGCAGATCTACAAGCTCGCAGCACGGCACCAAGTGAGCTTGTATATCTGCTATTATTCAATAGTTAAAGTACTAAATAATTGCGCGGGGCCCGCAGTGAATCCTTGTACCCAGGGCCCAGAATTTGGTGTCACTCCCCTGCACACTCCTGAAACACTATTTTTGAGCGGTGGTCACACCGTCTCCATAGCGTGGCCGTGTGTGTATCCGTGTTGTGTCTGTCTGTCTGTCTGTCTGTCTGTCTGTCTGTCTGTCTGTAGCCTGAGGTGTATGTAGCCTCATTACCTCTGGGTGACCAGAGAGGTGCTGTTGAGTCTAGCTTACCCTGAGCATCAACTGCAACCAGTTGGGGCCTGAGTGAGCAAGTATGGCTCACACTCTCTCTCTCTCTCACGCACACGCACACACACACCCCCCCCCCCCCCCCCCCCCCCCCCACACACACACACACACACACTCCAGCTGGGTGAGCAACGCACACACGCACGCACACACACACACACACCTCTGTGAGCAACACACACACACACACACACACACACATGCACGCACGCACGCACGCACACACACCCCCACCCCCACACACGTGCAGGCACCACCGCTCACTTCAAACTTGGGTTTGATTTTGTTCTTCAAGCTCTAACCCCCCCCTAGGCAGATGTGCCCACCTGTGGTTTGCTTGTGTCTTCATACAGGATGAGCAAGGGGAATAAACAGCATGCAAAAGTTGAGAATAAATCCACTGTGCACCCGGTATACAGCTGCATGAAGTTGGGTGGAAATGTCTTTAGGCTACTTTAAAAGAATCAACTCTAGGTGCTTTTTGGTTTGTTTGTTTGTTTTTTGTTTTGTTTTGTCCGGAGGCATTTACAGGTTTTCCAGAAAGCTATACTGTAGCAGTCCATGCTACTGGGTAAAAAAACTTCCATACAGTACTGTATGTACTATATACTGTACAGAGACAGACACACGCACGAACGCACGCATGCACGCACGCACGCACGCACGCACGCACGCACGCACGCTATTACATAGCCACTCAAGTGGCTTTCTTACCATGTCAATTTCATCTTATTTTTTTCTGCAGACCAAATATTGAGAGAATGCAAAATAAAGGTTGACTGTCCCAAAACAGGAGGTCTTGGCATGACATTAAGCATTTATAGGGATATTATTTCTCAAAAAAGAAAAAAACAAAAACAAACTTGTGGTAATTGTATTGTCTAATCAGGCTTTTGGGAACACCCGGGACCCTTTTTTTAAGTTGCATGATTCAGTATTTAGATATTTGATATCCTATACAAACCCATTGTCGAGGGCGGGGGCGGCACTTGGGGGACCCCTACTTCCCGCGGTATTGCTCCTATGGATCGTGTGAATATTGTACAAGCAAGCACAGTGGCTGTCTGTCACAGCCATGGATTAAGTGGTGAAAGTTGGTGCCACGTTGATTGCAGGCAAGTCAACCTTCCTTGCGCCATCATGACAAAACATTAACAAAACAAAGGTTGTAGGTTTACATAATAAGGTTGAATGAGATCAGATGTAAACATATCTTATTTTGTCAGTAGCCCTGTGTGACTCGTGCCCAATCACTAACTATTCAGTTATTTTTTGGCAAGCGACACCTCTGCATGACTATAGATATAATTTATAGATTTATTTAAGTAACTATAAAAATAGGAACAGATTGCATCTGTGATAAAGTGGAAAGAAGTGCAGCGCTAACGTAACAAGGTGTAACTATCAGTTGGGTGCACAAATGCGGTATCTGCAAACACGCATGTGACGCTAATTATAATATTATAGCCGATAAAATATAATCCTGCCGGCCAAAGGTGGCCAGCCCCAAAATTGCCTAGCAGAAAACCCTGGTGCTTAACCTAAATAGCATACGTTTTTCCCATGAAAGTTTTAGCAGCTTACAAAATGCCACAAAACTGCACAAAAAGAGACTTTTTCCCTTGCACAAGGACAACCAAAGTCACACTTTTGCAGTCCTTAATTCTAAAAGAACGACCCGCAAGGGCTGACAGTACAACAAGGGAGATAATATACCTTTCATATGAGCTCGCTACCCTCACGGGCCAACAGCCCCACATCGTCTCTCGCCCACGACAAAATCGTCTGAACTAATTAATTCAAGCACAAAACTTTTTCTTTCCCTGTCAATTCCAAGTTGTCAAGATCAAGACGTTGCCGGGAACTCCTCAGAGAGACTGTCGGGTGTGAAGCCTTCCCCTCCATCGCTGCGGCTTTAAGCGATAGTGGCCTCACATTTATTATTTATCCTCGCGGCGGGGAGAGTTGGTGAAAGCAATTTACTCGTATTCATAAGGTAAAACTGAGGCAATTTACCGCTTCCCTTCTACACCTTCTGGTTATTTTCCCTTTCTCTCACACACATCTCAGATCTGAGGTCTATAATGTCAGGCTGCAGCGCCGCAAACCTGTCTGATGCATGCTCAGTCGTACGGCGGTGCAGCGCGCCGGAAAACGGTAGGTTCCGTACGGAACCATTGTTTACTTAGATATGGAAGGATGACCTCCCACTTGGGTAATGACGCCCCCTGGCGATCATTCAGAGAAACTACTTCAGCTCCCGTACTAACGTAGGTAGGAAGGGCCTGTCACTCAAACCGGAGTGACCCGCCTCCAGGCTATATAAGCCCCCGGAGGCGGAAGTAACATCCTCTTAATACCACTCTCTGCCACATTCAGTGAAACAGAGGGGCATTACGTGGGAGGTCATCCTTCCATATCTAAGTAAACAATGGTTCCGTACGGAACCTACCGTTTACTGTCAATATTCCAGGATGACCTCCCACTTGGGATTCTTAAACTCCCCTCTAAGCCACAACCTACTCTCATACCCCCACACACCCCTCATACGGGTGAGCACAGCCCAAACGGGCGTGACCCATCACCCAGAAGGTCCCAGGCCCACCGGACCTGGGTGTGAAGGCATGAGAAAATAAGGAGAGACCCTGATAGACCGAAGTCCGCCTCATTCAACTAAATGAAAAGGACAAGTCCGCCTTATAAGTAAGACACACTATATAAGGAAAACACAGGGTCCCCCCCAAAATACCCCAGGTGGCTACATGCCCACCTGTGGGAGGGGAAGATCCGACTCCTCTATGACGTAGAGGAGGCAACTGCACCCAGAACCGAATGCGCTAGCGAAGAGGATTCGATATCCAGGTGATAGTAGGCTGCAAAGGTAGAAGGCGAAGACCAATTCGCCGAAACACAAATCTCCTGAACGGAGACTCCCTTTGCCAGTGCCCACGAAGTAGCCACACCTCTAGTGCTATGGGCTTTAAGTGCCGCCGGCACTTCCACACCCGCACTAGAGTAAGCCAGCCTAATAGCATCCACAATCCACCTCGAAAGAGTGGGTCTAGACACCGGCTTTCTGACAAGAACATTGCCCATTTCCACGAAGAGCTGAGAAGAAGCTCTAGAACCAGCAGTCCTGTCACAGTAGGCCTTCAATGCCCTGACAGGACAAAGGCAATTCAGCCGTTCATCCTCCACCGAGACAAACGGAGGAGGATGAAAAGCCAGAAGAACAACAGGCTCCTTAGGAACCACCATGTTCTTAGGAACAAACTTAAGATGAGGCTTGAGCAACACCTTGAGATCATTGTTCATAAACTGCATGCACTCCGCAGACACCGAGAGAGCTTGCAGGTCACCAACTCTTTTAGCCGTGGCCAAAGCCAGCAAAAGAGCCGTCTTGAAACTCAAAAGTTTCAAAGGCATCCCTACAAGCGGCTCAAAGGGAGCCCGACATAGGCCCCCTAGAACCACCTGCAGATCCCAAACTGGGAACAAAGACCTAGTCACCGGCCTCAAACGTTCAACTCCTTGCATGAACTTGATGACCTCCGGGACTTTAGAAGGTGCCTTGCCCGCCACCCCCAGGTGACAGGCATTAATAGCCGCCAAATACCCCCTAAGGGTAGAAAATGCCAGACCACTTTTCAAGCGGTTCTGCATAAATTCCAGAATTTCCTGGGCTGACGCCACATGAGCCACCACAGGTGGAACACGCGACTCACACCAGTCCTCAAAGGCATTCCACCTTCCATCATAAGACGCCCTCGTAGAGGGCGCCTTAGCACTCTGAATGGTAGCAACCACTTCAGAAGAAAAACCGGCTGCCAGCAGGTTTAACCTTTCACGTGCCAAACCCACAGGTCTAGGACCTGCAGGTCTTGGTGGAAGATCTCCCCCCTGGCCTGACTCAACAGGTCCCTGCCCTGAGGCAGCTGCCAACCCGGTTCGCAAAGGAGAGGGGCGATCGCCGATCTCCACGTGCCCTTGTAGGGAGCCACCAGGAGCATCTCCAGACCGAACCTCCTGACTCTCTCCAGAGTGGGTCGGATTAAGTCGAAGGGGGGAAACGCGTACAGTAGACCTCTCGGCCACGTGTGCGCTAAGGCGTCCAACCCCAAGGGAGGACTGCCCTTCACCGCGAAGAACAACGGACACTTCGTATTCTCCGCTGACGCAAACAGGTCCGCCACTGGCTGACCGAACTTGCGAAAAATCTGGCTCGCCACCCTGGGGTGGAGAGACCAGTCCTCGTAGCGAGGACCTCCCCTGGACAGGAGATCTGCTCCGCTGTTGAGGAGACCTGGGACGTGTAAGGCCCTGATCGACTTGAGGCGCGACAAGCACCAAACCGTCAATTCTCGAGCCAGACGGTCCAGTGGCAACGACGACAGGCCCCCCTGTTTGTTGACATAAAACATGGCCGTCGTATTGTCTGTCCTGACCAGGACGTGACAATGCAAAATCCAAGGCTCGAAATGCTTGAGCGCCAGGAGTATAGCCATCAACTCCAAATAGTTGATGTGACGACCCCTCATCTCCAGAGGCCAAAGCCCCTGCGCTGTGCGCCCCTCGAAAGTGGCTCCCCATCCACTAAGACTGGCGTCTGTCGTGATCGACTTGCGGGAAACCACCTCGCCAATCGAGACTCCGCTGGTGAGGAACCCCTCCACCAGCCACGGAGACAGGGCGATCGCGCAGGAAGGGGAAACCGTAACCTTCTTGTACTTCAAGGAGGGCGGGATCCCGAGGGATAACATCCATCTTTGAAAAGGTCTCATATGAAACCTGCCCAAACGCAACAGATGTACTGCGGAAGCCATCATTCCCGTCAGTACCATGCAACTCCTGTAAGTGACCTCCTGGCCCACTTGAAAAGGAGTCGAGACATTCCCGAAACCTGTCCACCCTCTCCTCTGAGAGACGGGCCGACATGTCGGATGAGTCCAGAAGGACCCCAATGAATGTAAGACGACTTGCTGGAGTCAGCATGCTCTTGCCGTGGTTGACTATGAAACCTAAGGCCTTCAGGTGAGCCAAAACCACTTGTGTGTGACGCGCCACTTCGTGGGCGGAGCTCGCTGAAATCATCCAATCGTCGAAGTACGTCGCCAACCTGACGCCCTGCTGTCTCAGCGGGGCGATGGCTGCTTCGGTCACTTTCACGAAAACCCTCGGGCTCAGTGACAGACCGAAAGGGAGTACTGTATACTCGTACAGGCGACCCTCGAAGGCGAACCGTAGGAATTTCCTGTGTGGGGGATAAATCTGGACGTGCTGATAAGCATCCTTCAGATCCACTGAACAGTGGAAATCCCCTTGCCTGACCGACCGTAACATGGTGGGTACAGTTAGCATCCTGAAAACGTATTTCTTCAGGTACACGTTTAGTGCCTTTAGGTCCAGGATGGGACGTAGCCCCCCCCCCTTTTGGGCACCAGGAAATAACGGCTCCAACATCCCATGCGGGATTGGGTCCTGTCCAGCTCCACTATAGCACCCTTGCTTAGCAAGGAGCTGATCTCTTCTCTCAAAAGATTTGCTTTTAAACCACGCGCCCTGGTATGAATAACCCTGCTCGAAAGCGGGGGTATGTCTGCGAACTGTAACCTGTAACCCCTGGTTATCGTTCGAAATACCCAATGGCTCGGGTTGCATAACTTCCACTGGCGCGCGCAGCGTGCTAGCGTGTTTTGAGCGAGAGAAACCCCACCACTGTGCTTCCGTGACGGCGGAGCTTTTTGGCGGCCGGACCGGAAGTGGGGAACCTGCGTATCCGTATCCGGAACACCCGGATGCGGAGCGCAGGGGTTCAATAGGCCGCAAGGCGGGAACACCTTCTGATTGTACCGCTTGACTAGCGGAGCTTTTGCGGCCGGACCGGAAGCGGGGAGCTAGCGAATCCGTATCCGGTGAACCGGAAGCGTTCGGTTTTCGCTCGATAGAGCAACAGGAGGAGCAAAGCGATTCGACTGATAAACAGACTCGCCCACAACTAAAGCATTCTCCCCTGACAGGAGAGGAACTTTTACGCACAACCTCCACTGGCACGCGCAGCGTGCTAGCGTGTTTTGAGAGAGAAACCCCACCACTGTGCTTCCGTGACGGCGGAGCTATTTGGCGACTGGACCGGAAGCGGGAGACCTGCGTATCCGTATCCGGAACGACCGGATGCGGAGCGCAAGGGTTCAATAGGCCGCATGGCGGAAACACCTTCTGGTTGTACCGCTTGACTAGCGGAGCTATTTTGCGGCGGGACCGGAAGCGGGGAGCGAGCGAATCCGTATCCGGTGTCACCGGAAGCGTTCGCACTTCGCTCGATAGAGAGACAGGAAGAACAAAGCGATTCGACTGATAAACAGACTCGCCCACAACTAAAGCATTCTCCCCTGACAGGAGAGGAACTTTTACGTTTAATACCTGCTCTAAGGCCTTTATGCTTGTCCCTTGACCCGGGCTCATAGTAGGCCGACAGAATTTCTGACTCAAAGTTAAATTCATAGCATCGCTCACGCGAGGGAAAGCCCACTCGCGCGCATGAGGAACCACATAATTGTTTGACGTTAACATTACTGGTTGCTGATAAAAAACCTGTGATTGATTAAGGAGTCCTGACGGGACTCCATCATTCTTACAGGAGGCATGCATAAAGGAGTCATATTGTCGACGCGAGGGATATTCCACTCGCGCGCATGAGGAACCACATAATTGTTTGACATTAACATTACTGGTTGCTGATAAAAACCTGTGATTGATTAACGAGTCCTGACAGGACTTCATCAATACTACAGGAGGCATGCATTTATCTTAGCCCCTGTCCTAAGGCCTTTATGTTTGTCCCTTGACGAGGGCTCATTAGTAGGCCGGCAGAATTTTGTGACTCATTGTTAATTCATTGCATTAACCACGCGAGGGATATTCTCCTCGCGTGTAAAGGGAACCATCTAAATGTTTGACATAACATTACTGGTTGCTGACAAAAAACCTGTGATTGACAAAGGAGTCCTGACAGGACTACATCAATTTTACAGGAGGCATGCAAGATGGAGTCGTCTGCGCAATAGAGTTGGACAGAAACAGACTTTGTTCTTTCAACAGATTTATCTGGGACACAAGAGGCATATTCATTGACATTCTCATTTTTATTTCCCCGACGCGGGGAAAATAAACGTCCTCGTTTGGGGGGAAGGGAACCGGGTGACACCACGGACCCCTGCCCCAACACAATCCCCCTCTACAATGTCCGCAACTAAAGCATTCTCCCCTGACAGGGGAGGAACTTTTACGTTTAATACCTGCGCTATGGCCTTCATGCTTGTCCCGTGACGAGGGCTCATAGTAGGCCGACAGAATTAGTGACTCATCGTTAAATTCATTGCATTGTTCACGCGAGGGATATTCCCCTCGCGTGTAAGAGGAACCATATAAATGTTTGACATTAACAATACTGGTTGCTGATAAAACCCCTGATTGATTAAAAGTCCTGACAGGACTTTCAACACTTTTACAGGAGTCATGCAAGATGGAGTCATCTGTGCTAGTGCAATAGAGTTGGACAGAAACAGACTTTGTTCTTTCAACAGATCTATCTGGGACACAGGAGGCATATACATCGACATTCTCATTTTCATTTCCCCGACGCGGGGTACAGAAAATAAACGTCGTGCCCAACACTCTATACTGGGGTCTGACAGAACCCAGAAAAGATTGTGCTTGTGTAACTTCCATGAGGATTGTAGCGCTTTAGTGAATCCAACATCTCCGTTGCAGAAAACCAACGTCCTCTGCCATCGCTCCACCCGCTCCACCCGCCTGACTGGCGGGTGGAGGGGCAGTTGAAGTGCTGGCGCCGCAGGGGCCTTACCTTTCACTGTAAAGACAGGGCGAGAGCCATCCTCCTCCGCCATGTCCTCCTCCTTCTCGTCCTCAGAGTATCCTGAGTACGAAACCCTAGCTCTGACTGGAGCTCAGGTCCGATTCTCGCCTGAAGGATCGGACTGCTTTGTTAAAGTTCACGTCGAAGGGGACGTCCCCGACGGTCACATCACAACGCTACTCTTTAGGCACCGCGCCCGTAGGAGAAAAGGTCACCGGAGGGATATTGTTAGACTTCTTAGTCACCTTCCTCGCGGTAACTCCGCCAGACCCGCCAGCTCCAGTGACAGTGGAGCTAGCTGCGGTCGGCTGCACGGCAGGCGGTGTCTCACGTCGCTTGGCGCCATCTTGACCAAGGCGCGCTGCTGAACAAGCGGTGCCCCGGACAGCAGCGCCGCACCTTGACTATCGGTGCGGGCCGCCTGGGGCGGACAGCCTGGGCTGTAGGATCCAGAGCGTTAAGCCCTCCTGGTGGAGCGCAGGCTCCGAGGCCTGCCCTAGCCAGGTGGAACCGATGTACCATAGCGAAGCAGTGTAGTTAACGTTAACAAGGAAGCTGTCGAGCAACAAGCTAACGGCTAAAGCTAGGCCAAACTTGGTTCAGGCAGAAACATACATTCCCTCGGCAGAAAGGCAAGAGGGACCATAGCGAAACAAGTAGCTAACGTTAACAAGGAAGCTGTCGAGCAACGAGCTAACGGCTAATGCTAGGCCACGCTTGGTTCAGGCAGAGGCCTTAACAAGCTAACAGCAGAACAAACATACATTCCCTCGGCAGAAAGCAAGAGGGTTCATAGCGAAGCATTGTAGCTAACGTTAACAAAGGAAGCTGACGAGCTAACAAGCTAACGGCTAAAGCTAGGCCACGCTTGGTTCGGGCAGAAGCCTGAACAAGCGGTAAACTTCTTTGTTATAGAAAAGAAAACCGTCGGTTTAGGACGGGACAAGAATAATTATTCTTAAGTACGGGTATAATTCTACACTCGCCGGTGGGCGACTCCAATGCCACCGCTTTAGGCTAATGCGCGAAGAATAAAATACAAAGGCTGAGTTTCAACTTATCTGAATGTGATATCGCAGAGAGTGAAAAGAGGATGTTACTTCCGCCTCCGGGGGCTTATATAGCCTGGAGGCGGGTCACTCCGGTTTGAGTGACAGGCCCTTCCTACCTACGTTAGTACGGGAGCTGAAGTAGTTTCTCTGAATGATCGCCAGGGGGCGTCATTACCCAAGTGGGAGGTCATCCTGGAATATTGACAGTAAACAGCAGACCTGCAAGCTCACGGCGAGCCACGTCCGTGGCACGCCGCGGTCTTGTGGGTCTGCTGTTTTTCGCCGCGCGACACCGTCATGCAATTGCAGTTATAGATGAGGCTTTGCGCAGCACAGCAAAATAACAACCGGCGTCAATTGAACGCTTGGCTGGAGCCGGCAAGGAGCAGGGAGACAGGGGAATCATCTAAAGAGAGGAGGGAACCCTGGGGTATTGAGGAGAAAGAGGCGGGCGGCCGCGCTCCCACTGCACAAACCAATTAGCAAATGACTCCCCGCGCCCTGTTCTTGCGAGCCAACTAGGAGAGAGAGAGAGAGAGAGAGAGAGAGGGAGAGGGAGAGAGAGCAGGCACGTGCACACATAGGCATCAAAGGGGGCTTGAGCCCCTGCCATTTTACCCTTATCTGTAAAAAGTGCCCTCTCCAGACCATGGATGCAGTTTTTACTGTGGTGAAAGAAATGCAAATGCCCTCTTTCCATGCCATGCCTGAAGGCAGCGTTCAAGAGAATTGCCTTGTCCAAACTCTCCTGAACTTGAATGCAGCATCTTATGTTGAAAGAATTGCCCTCTCTGTGTTGAAATCCATGCCATACATCACATCTCCAGAATTTACTTGATTATGCTTAGTTCAGTGTTGCATCCACGCACCGAAAATAGCCGACCTTCAAGCTCACAACGCGTCGCGCTGCCACGCGTTGGGAGCTTGGAGGTCTGCTATTTTTGATATTTCGACCAAAAGGCCCTTTTAGAAATTTCAGCCTCTGCCTCTCCAACATTCTCTGCACCTGCCTGAGAGAGAGAGAGAGAGAGAGAGAGAGAGAGAGAGAGGGAGGGGGGAGGGGGTGGAAGAGAGCCGATAACGACAGCCTCTCTGCAAGCGTAGGTGGGGCGCTCGGGTGGCTGGTGATGGACAGGTTTCAAGTATGCCGCACATGCTGTCTAGCTGATAAATTGCGCGTGTGTTTGTGCGTGCGTGTCTTGGTATGTGTATGTGAGTGCGCGCGCGTGTGCGCGTGTTTGTCATTCCGTGGGCACATTCTCTTTATATGTGCGGTTATGTAATTCCCATCATCCTTCACTCGCAGCATAATGATTAAGCACTGTGACATGGAATATAATGTTTGATACGTCGTGGCTTCGCCGCTCACCGTTGGCTGCTTGTTGTGCAGTCAGCGGAGGAATGTAACCTTATTTAACCTTTGTCTTTTTTTTTAAAAAAACCTCATTTGAGCCGCTTACTGTATATCTATGCATAGTAAGCCACACACACCAGAGAGAAGGCTGTCGGCTACTATAGATGCCTAGAATGTAAATGGAGACGCGATGGGGAAAAAAATGAGGCGAGGCAACAAGCGTGCACGTTATCTGAAATCTGTCCGCTTGTCGTGTCCCCAAACAACAGCCCCGACAAACAAGACAAAGCACATTGTGCCATCGTTCAGAGAAACATCGGGGGAGGCAGTTTGCTAATATTTCCCTCAAGACCCCTTAAGGAGACATAACTCTCTCAAACAGGGGTGTCGCACCAAACTCTGCATGGGCCCTGGGTACAAGGATTCACTGCGGGCCCCCCATGAATGTTCTTCATAGGGGGAGGAGGTTTAACCCATTTAGACTCATGAACGTATTATTACACTTTCTTTTGTGCTTTAACTATTGAAAAATAGCAGATATAGCAAATGATATGTATTAGACCACAGACCCCCATCTAAAAATATTTAGTTCCAGGGACCCCCCAGAAGCAAAATTTGAGTTACAAATTGTTCGCTAAAAAAATACATAGGCCCATATTCAAAGATTTGCACACGACTTTTCAAAAGTAGCAGATCTACAAGCTCGCAGCGCGGCACTCGGTGCCGCGCTGTGAGCTTGTATATCTGCTATTTTTCAGTAGCTAAATACAATAATTAAGATCCCTCCACCTTGGGCCCTATAGTAACTCAGTCCCACTTTCCCCCGCGTTGTGACGCCCCTGCTCCCAAGTCTTTATACCTGGCACGGTCATGATTCTGTGGCGAGTCAAGCATCTCCTTAGCACGCACTGACGCACACGCCCAGTCCTAACTGTCTTCGGGACGGATAATGTGCACTGCCAAGCCTCTGCTCTAAATCAAATGACTGACAGCCATGCCTGTGGCAGCCATCATAAGTGAAAAAGGAAGTGGCTTTTCAAGTGTGGGACTAAACAGCACGCAGAGTATGCGCTGTTATCCATTAGTGTAGCTCAAGTGTCCGGGACCCCTAGGGGGTCCTCAGAGTTACAACAGGGGGTCCTCCAAATCTTTGTGTGATAGAAACCTTTTTCCTCCTTTTTTTATATTAACCACTCGAACCCTAGTGTCCATATTCTGAGAACTTGAGAGTTTGGTGTAGAGGGGAAAAGAGCAGACAAAGTACAGAGTGAAAGGTCAGGTTCATTATAGTATTGACGGTTCAAGTGGTTAAATATCTGAAAGCACACATTGTCATGAATCCAAAATACATGACATGGCATGGATTTATATAATCCATGTGATGGACCATCACCTGGTTGAAATGCAACATTGTTGTTGAAATTCTTAGATCTATGAAATATATATGTCCTTCTATATAGCTTGAGGAGGGAGTGTTGAGTGCCACGTGTGACTGCCAGAATGTTGTTTCAATGCAGGGCAGGTTTGAATCCTGACTGGTTAGGATCCACAGGGTTATTCTGTGAGAAATGGAGAGAGAGAGAGAGAGAGATGGTTACAAACAACTTCTAGTTCAAGCATTTTCAAAAGACAGGAAAGGAGCAACACCTATTTGTAGTTCTTGATGTCGCTAGAGTCATGTTGGCTTAGAAAATGAATTCACAAATACATTTATAGAAATTAAACTATATAACTATATAACTAAATGCAAGCACGATTCCCGAATCCCGATGAAGCCGGGCCATCTTGGAGTGATGGCTCTGCTCTTAAATTAATCAAAAATAATTAAATTGTGTGTGAACAACGTTTTCCAAGGCGGTCTTGATCACCCAGCAAACTGAAAATCACCATTGCTGTTACACATTATCATAGACTGCTAAACAGATCAATAGAAGCATAGAATAGTCAATTTTTCAGTTATGTGAAATAGCAAATAATTTAGTATGATAATACATTTCGGATTGTTCTAATTGTCTAATGTTAATTTATTTGATCTGTTTAACATTAGTCTGGCTTTTGTGGACAATAATGTATCACTGTAGGCCTACAGTAGGACTACAGTATATAATGTGTTACTGTTTTGTCAGTCATAATCTCTTGGGAACCATGTTGGGCACAGATTCTGTGCTGCAAAAAAAGTAGCAGTGACCAGTGTTCCCCCCTTTTTTAATGATGCATTTTAATGATTTCTATTTGGTACATTAACACATCATAATAAACATGTTTGGCCACATGCAAACGTGCATTAGCATATACACGCATGTGCACACATGCACCCAGAAATTCTGAATGAATATGTTACTAATTTCTGCTCTGATCCAATAATAAATATTATAAACAAAATAGTAAATAATTATAGTAGTATGCATATTTATAATACTTTTTCACTGTACAACACAGACCAGTTATATAGAAGCATTAAATATCATAGTAGAACAGATGTTTGAAAATGGCAGATCTAAAGCTCACAACTATTTTCAAATAGCCTAGGTTTAAAATAGGGCTAAAGAGGTTAATGTATCTTTTATAATATTATAATGTATACCTGCAAAGCAACTAGTAACTAAAGTTTTCAAACAATTGTAGTACATAAAAGTATGAGTAAAAGTACAACATTTGGATCCGAGATGTACTACACTACTACTACTGTAGAAGTACTGCACTTAATTACTGTAAGTGCAACCCATTTAGAACGGGTACACATTTTGTGTATCATTATTTTATGCTTTAACTATTGAAAAATAGCAGATATACAAGCTCACAGCGCGGCACCGAGTGCCGCGCTGCGAGCTTGTAGATCTGCTATTTTTGAAAAATCGTGAAAATTAGAATTTTGACCCGATTCTATAAGTGTCTTTTGAATCCTAAGGTTTTTGAAAAACCTATGTTTCTGTGTCAGCAATCTGGCCAGCCATCGTCAAAGAAAAGGTCCTTTTCACTTAACTGGAGCTCAGTTTGTCTGTTCTTGAGAGACTACTATGTCAGTGGTCCTCAAACCTTTTCAAGTGAAGGATCCTGAGAGTGATGCTGTTGGGGGGCTCAAAACCTCTGACTCTGGTTCAACCATACCAGACTGGCAGTGATGGGCATAGTATAAGTATCTTAGCTACATATCTTAACTACATTTCTAAGTAACGTGGCAGTAGATGACAGTGAAGTGATTTTGATGCGATTACTGCATCAAAAGTTATCAACAAATGATGCTATAAAAACTGGTCAAACATTGGCCAACTTGCCAAATAATATAGGAAAGAGGCTAATATTCTGAAAATCCCAAAAGAGGACACTCTACCCAGCATATATATATATATATATATATATATATATATATATATATATACATATATATATATATATATATATATATATATATTTTTTTTTTTTTTTCTTTTTTCTTTTTTTTCAAAATAATTTATATTACTAGTTTACAGCTCAATTATGTTATTATTAGTTATGTATTCATTTTTGAGGGGGTTCCAATTGGACCCTTTACAAATCTATTAATAGGCTAGAGAGATCCACTGATAAAGTATATGCCTTTTGACTCCTGTAAGTATGAACGTTCAGCTTTGTAACTAAATAAAAGAGAGGTAGCCCATTATTCAAACCGCTGTTCTGCTTTACAAGGTTTTACAAAAGATTCTGTCAATTTAGTTAGCAGAAGAGCTCTCACCTCGCACAGACTGTCTTGTAGGCTACTTTGCAGTGTTGATATGGGCTTGAAGCAGAAGAACTTTTATTTGTAAATGCCTAAATAGACACAGAAGAGTACCAGCTTTGCTGACAGAACGCTCTGCTTCTCATTGTTGGTCACTGGCACTTTTTGCGCATTTCATCAGTGAAACAGCATTAATTGCGTTTGCAGTTCATTCGTTGCTTCGCAGCGCGCCACTCGGTGCCGCGCTGTGAGCTTGTATATCTGCTGTTTTTCACTGGTTAAAGCATTCAATAATCCTAGGCCTGAATGGTTAAGTAACTTACTTAGTTAATTTACACCACTGGGAGGAACCCACGCAAGGTACCAAACTACTCATCGGGAGCAGTTCGGGGGTTAAGCTTCTTGCCCCGGGACACTTCAACACTAACCCAGGGGGGAGCCGAGGATCGAACTGGGAACCTTCCAATTCCCAGGCGGCCTAGCTCCTCTACCTCCTGAGCCGCTGAGCTCACCACTTCGTCTCCGTGTCTACTTCCCTGTGTGCCTAATTACCATTGATTTATGTTAATGGGGGAGGAATGTTGGGGGTCACAGTGTGAACACCCGCTGGACATAAGAGTACTTAGAGGATAGTGCTCGCTGCTCGCTTCCTATAGCCCTGCTGTCTACGTCTCTGTTTTACACTTAATGGTGATTTATACTTACTGTGTGCCAGTGTTGTGGACTGAAAATAGCCGATCTACAAGCTGACTACATGTTGCGGTGAGGCGTGTTGTGAGCTTGTGGTTTGACAAATTTCACAGTGCGACGCGATACACAACCATCAGGCATTAGCAGTGCAGGACAACATGACTTAAAAGGGTATTTTGGGACGGATTGTATTTATATGTTACAGTAGATTATAAGTAACCCATGCATTTGTCGTCCCCAGGGGCTCAACCCAATCCAGCACACTGATGCTGATGCCAATGTTTGTTAATCATACACCCATAGACATATTTATTCACGAAGACAAAGAGGAAATAGCATTTGATCTAGTCTATAATTTAATAAATACATTAACGTTACTGTCTACGAGGAACTGCCCCGCTGAATGAAATAGTTGTCCTGCTGGGACTTATTGACAATAATGGGCACGGTTACGAGCACACCAATAATGTGATTTTAATGTGATTAAGACAATTCTTTGGGAAAGAGTGGGATAAGTTAAGTAAACCCTTTAGGCCTACTTTGATTATTTTGATGCGATTAAGCTCTTAAATGCTTTAAGCATAGTAAGATGTGGCACATTATTATTATAATTTTTTTAAGATTAGTTTTTTGGGCTTTTGCCCTTATTGGATAGGACAGTAGACTGACAGGAAATGGGAGGAGAGGTGGGGAGTGACATGTGGCAAAGGTCGCCCGGATCGGGAATCGAACCGGCAACGCCGCCAGGCATCCATGCCTATGTGGCAATGCCTACGTGGTATGCGCCTGGACCAGTAGGTCAGCGGGTGCCCCAGATGTGGCACATTCTTACAGTATGTGTATTATTTAGGATAAATGTACACCAAACCAAGATACCAACCAGGATACTGACATCAGGATACTGACACCACTATACTGACAACAGGATACTGACACCAGGATACTGAGCAGGAGACACCACGTTTAGGATATCTGACCAGCATGTCTACTCCCTAGTGGAGACAATTGGTTAGCTGCAAGTGATATTTAAAGTGTCCTTATAGCAGGGTTCCCCAATAGGCGGCCCGCGGGCCATTTGCGGCCCGTGGGGGGCTACTGTCTACCCCACACCAACCCCAGTAATAATGGTGGTATAAGAGCAGCAACAACACAAGTATATTGTCGTTGTCGGGTGGAAATCTCCTATCTCCAAATTTGTACGTTCTTTCGTAAATCATACAAGGTCGTCGCACAAAAGTAGTAGTTTAAATCATTTTTAAAATGATAAATTCAAAACGAACGGTTTTGGACATACAAGATTTTCACCCGACGAACAACAAAAACTGTCGCTGGAGTAGTGGGAACCAAGGTTATAATAGTTTTGGATTTTTCCATTAGTTTTTATTTTTATTAGTTTTGAGGTTTTGTTTTCAATTACAGTTTAGTTTTAATTCGTTTTTAAAGTGAGGTTGCTAGTTTCGTTTCGTTTTTATTTTTTGAAAATGCTTAGTTTTAGTTTAGTTTTTATTAGTTTTAGTGTTAGTTTTAGTCTTTTAAGGTATTTGTCAGGGGTGAGATTAAAAAAGCTCCGGAAAAAGTATTGTCTAATAAAGAAAATCAACAAAACATCATATTGTTGAGAGTGGCAGGAATGTTGAGACATACAACTTCTCTCTTTGACCTCACCATCTGGTGTTTTTTATTTTTTATTTCCACAAAAGACAAAAGACGAAAACTAAGGAGATTTTCTCTATAATTCTATTTTATTTTAGTTAGTTTTGTAAACACACAATATCGTTTCAGTTAGTTTTCGTTTTTTTAAAAAGCTTAGTTTTTATTTTTATTTCAGTTAACTAAAATGTTTTTTCATTCTAGTTTTCGTTTTTTAGTTAGTTTTCGTTTACTATAATAACCTTGGTGGGAACGCCACCGTCGCCCACTGCAATGTTGTGGCCCTCGGCTTGGTACCCTAAACATAATTCGGCCCTTGGGGAAAACTAATTGGGGAACCCTGCCCAAGGCTTGAGCGAGACTGACTCGCCCTAACTGCTACCAATGAGAAGGTCCATTGCCTTGCATAGGTACCATGTTACACACACATTGTAACGTGCTATAGAAATGTGCCATGATTTAACCCAGTAAGCCATGTGCCAGAGTCAAGCAGAAGTCAGTAATCCCAGAAAACAGAACAGGGAAAAACGGCAGGACAGACATACTGTAATATCCAGATGGTAGGAAGAGGATTTAGTTTGGGATCTATTGTTTTCTCTAAAACCGATGATAATGATAATGGAACAGGTACAGTAGCCTACCACCGGGTTTACAGGAGGTCATGTGCTTCGGGAGATATATCAGACCAGATATTGTGTCCGTGTTGTTCATAAAAGATAAAAAAAATGCTGTAAGGGAGGACATTTAGGTTTTTGCCGTTTAGGGCTGCTGGTCAAGGGTGGACAAGTGCAAGCTGTTACATTAATTCAAAAATGTAGCTGCACTATATGGGTTGAAGAATTGGAGAAGGGAGGAAGGCTTCACAACATCTGCTAGAAGAATTAGAGTTAATAGTGCAAGATCAGACGCTATAGCTTGGGAGGGGGGTTGATAGTGTGGCCTTTTAAACATTAGCTTTAGGATCAGAGACGGCAACATCAACCACGATCATGTTTTCAGGGTTAAAACACACTGTATGCACTAAGACGAGAGTGTGACCAGTGAATGATACTGTCATGATACAATGATACTCTCATAGCACTGTGTGACAAGGATGCCAGGTCCATGACATCCCTGTGACACTGACAGGAATGGTACGTGCTTCCTTGCTATCATGATAGGGCCTGTGACAGGGCAGTGAAAGCCCTGTCATCAGGGCCTGACATCCATATACACTTATATTTACAATCATAATCCCAATTGTTTCTCTACCTGGGAAATAGACTAATAAATACAAAATGATCACATACCAATCGACCAACAGCAGGGGTTGGCAGGGTTACACCCCGCCACTCCGACATGTCTCCTTTCCGACATGTCTCCATTCCGACACTAACCCTATCTCTAACCCTTACCCTAAACTTAACCCCTATGGAAGTGTCGCCACTCCGACAATAAGAAGTCAATTTCGGAGTGGCGACATGCCGGAATGGAGAGCGACACCCAGTTGGCAGTGACATGGACTGTATCAGCATTGGGGAATCGGCAATGACAATAATCTATTGTCTAATAATTTACTTGTGAAATGTGTGTGGAACACAAACCTGAAATTGTGCTGAACTAAGGAAATCATTTCATTATACGACACTGAATGCAGTGGCGGCTGTGGTGCACAAAACAAGTGCATTTATGTAAGCTTGACATTTTACATTTCGCTCCTGCCTGCGTGTCCTTGGAGATGTATGTGTATATTAATAGTATGTTGGAACATAAGCCCCCCTCAACCTGTTGACCCTGCAAGACGAATTCTCTCACTCGTACAGTTTGTTTACAGCTGAGCGAGCCAGGTGCCGACTGCGTTTCAAAAAGGTCAACGTGAGCTGACGCTGTGACATGAAACAAAAACAAAAAGGAAGCCACTTCAGATTTAGATCTACAGTCTTGTACGGGTGCCTCCGCACACTAGTCCAGGGATTTTCAAAGTGGGTGACGGGGCACCCTGGGGTGCCGCAACGGCAGTCCAGGGGTGCCGCGAGATAATTTGATGATATATGGAATTTATTTGGACACTATTTAATATTTAGTGTCATTTTAAACTTGAAGTACAAAGTTATTTTCTGTCAGTTCTAACCGAAATGGCTATTATCTCAAAGTTTTCCTTGCAACATAATCACCAAAATATCGTCACTGTTGGGCAGAGTTTCAAATGTGTACATCTTTTGTTAAAGCAAAGCCCTGCTTCATCATACAAGACCGTCGCACAAAACTAGTGAAAACAGCCGATCTACAAGCACACAACGCCTCGCAATGCGAGGCGTTGTGTGCTTCTAGATCTGCTGTTTTCACTAGTTTAGAACATTTTTTAGATGAAAAATACAAAACTAACGGTTTTGGACATACAAGGTTTCCACCCGACAACGACGATATGCTATAAATATAAGGTGCTGGGAGTGAAAAGTATAATGTAGGGGGTGCCTTGGATTAAAAAAATATTTATGGGGTGCCCTGAGACAAAAAAGTTTGGGAACCCCTGCACTAGTCTATTCTTACCGCGTGACTCCGGCTTGTCCATGTGTGTCCGTCAGTGGTTCTCAACCCTTGAGGTCCTTGAGGGGGCTCCAGGTGGTCCCCGGCTAAATGATGTAGTGTTGGTAAATGGCAAATGGACCCTTATAGACCCTTTACACAGGAAGTAGAAAACACAGGCAGTTTATTTATTTGAAGGGCTGAGGGGGCGTTCCACTAAAAGCAGTTAAATAATTATTCTAGACAGAAGATGGTGATGCACTCTAGTCTAGGGTATAGCATGGCACACTGACCAAAAGATGGCGGTGCACTCTAGGGTACAGTAGAGCATCAAAACATCAAAATAATCCTGGATTTCCGAGGCTACGCTGCGACCTGACGGTCGCTTATCTCCCGATTAGTTTACTGGTTTACTGTTGAGTGAGAAAACAATGTTGTACATTGAGCAAATCATCAGGATTGACAACCCCCAGTTTGGGAACCAATTGGCCTAGTTCATAAAAAACGCATGTTATTAAGCGGGTACATCCAACAAGATTGAAATATCTTAGTAAATGTAATCCTTGTATTGCCTTTACAAGCTGTACAAGCGCTAATCGTGGCTTGTTGGATGGGACTTGTGGTGACGCTCCCTGCCAAAGCATCGTTTGCCAAACTAAGCATGTGACAAGTCTGCCACACTGTCTGAATATTCTTTATCCCATATGAGTTTAGGTTTATTAACGCATTAAGAACAGGAACGCATCTTTGTTACGTTAGATTTTCTCCACTTTAAGGACATATCAAAATATCATGCACCTACAGTACAGTGAGAATTTGCAAACACTCCCGTGTTATTTCATCCATGTTCCATCTCTGTGACAACCCAGACATATTTACATCTTTGACTGCTAATACACCAGGTGTTGTTGTGGTTGACGAAGAGTCCAGGGAGGTGTTTGTATTAGAGATGGCAAGCCTTTGACCTTAGCCCAGAGGAAGCTTTCATAGCTAAGGTCATTAAATACCAACCTCTGCTAAATACCAGAGCTGGCGGGTTAAAGGTGCAGACTATTTATTTTTATATTTGGCAGCCTAGGATGTACCCATAGACTGGTCGTTAGAGGGTTTCAACAACTTGGGAAGCCCAAAAAGGAGGCAAAAAAAGCTTGCTAAGTATTGTGCTGTCTGCCATAATTGACAGCCGCCACATGTGGCGGAGACGCTATTACCTATAGTCTACCCTAACCTTACATTAGAGTGACATGCCCATTGTATCATAGAGTGACATGCCCATTGTATCATTCATTCATTCATTCATTCATTGCATCATGAAAATGTATGCCATGACTTTGTGAATGTATTCTTGCTGCACCAATAATATTTGTGTCCCTGTATGATTCTCCATTATGTGGACATAAATGAATGGTTAAAATGTGCGTGCGTGCGTGCATGCGTGTGCATGTGTGCCCGAGTTTTTTGAATTATGGACGTGGATGGAGGCAATATAATTTCTCTTTGTCTGATTTAAGCTTTGATATCATCATCCTGCTATGGCCTATATCCCCAGTTCATCGGTTCCCAGCCGTGCTGCTGCATCATAGCCCTCTCTCTCTCTCTCTGTATGCTTCTCTCTTAATCCCCCCCTACCCCCACACAGACAAACATTGATGATTCATGCTGTAATTTACCCAGTTTAGGTTGTTTGCTCTGGGAAAAAAAAGAATGCAGAGGCAAGAGAGAGAGAGAGAAGGGAATGGGGTGGGTGGGATGGGCGGGGGTAGGGGGGTGTGCGTGAAGGGGGGAGACACGTAAGCAAGAGAGGGAGAGAGCGAGTGTGAATGACGCCGACGACGAAAGAGAGAGATAGAGAGAGGGGGGAGGGGCAGCTACAGATAAAGAGAGAGAGGGGGGGGGGGGGGAGACACAAGCGAGCCAAGAAGAGAAGACTTATTCTATTTTTAGTCTCTCCAGCTGTGTGAGTCATTCTGAGCAGCGTTCGGAAAAGGCGACCCAGCACTAGACTTTGGGGAGTGGTGCGTACATTTGAACGCGTCCATGTGTGCAGGGGGAGGGGGGATATATATATATATATATATATATATATATCGTCACTGTCGGGCAGAAACCTTGTATCTCCAAGTTTCAAATTTGTACGTTTTTCCACAAAGTAAAGCCCTGCTTCATCAGACAAGGCTGTCGCACAAAAGTAGTGAAAACAGCAGATCTACAAGCACACAACACCTCGCACTGCGAGGCGTTGTGTGCTTGTAGATCAGCTGTTTTCACTAGTTTGAATCATTTTTAAAATGATAAATGCAAAACGAATGGTTTTGGACATACAAGGTTTTCGACGATAATAGCCTATATATACAGTATTATGCACCGTCTGTGCCACGCTTCCCCCGTCTTTGAAGATCATCCATCTCATATACGGGCAGGCGACATGTTAAATATGTACATAGTGGTGGATTAGCATAAAAAGCTCCCATGGAGATTTATTCCTGATTGGGGCGAAGCCTTGATCTATGCCCTGGCTTCTAAACTGTGCATGGTTTCTTTCCCCCCCCCCCCCCCCCCCGAGTGGGATGTGTGGGATACCTAGGGCTGTCACGATATGACATTTTACATGACGATTAATTGTCGCTCAAATAATTGCGATTAACGATTTAATTGTGTTTTTTCGTTGACAATTACATTTTTGTTTGGCTTGTAGGCTTTGAAGTTGCACATGGTAGATATGACACATAACCTAAATATACAAATAAATGACAGGCATATTTTACAACTTTATACGTGTTCTGGAAGAGAACGCGTGAGTGATGATGAAGTTCATGATGTAAAAAAAAAAGAAAAAAAAAAAAAGGAAATCTTAACTAGTTGTGGACATTTTTAAATCACACTCTGTGTAAAGTGAGCTATCTATCTAATTTCTCTATCTACAGTATGTATTAATTGTTAATGTATTCCGGCAGACAGACAGACAGACAGACAGACAGACAGACAGACAGGTATGGGTAGAGAAGTACTAATACTACCATTTCTGTAAAAAAAACATGCTATGAATTATGGCTGTGGTGAAGACATACAAATGGATTTACTGTACAGTTTTATGAGAAAAGGAGACAAGAAACAATTCTTCACAATTGCTATGGACTTTCAAGTCCATAGCAAAGAAGCGGAGGCTTCAAATCATGATGCTGAATATTCAGAACTATACAAACAAAAATGATAAACTGTGTCTCTGTGGTATGATAGAGCTGTTGTGACTGTTCCTGGAATTAATACAGGCGTACAGGCCCAGGTGCCTAAGCAGACACAATTGTTGGATGAAGAGTGTCACGGGTTAGCTACATGAGATGGTAAATTAAAGATGAATTGGAACAGCCTGTGAAAGCTAGGGCAAAACGTGTTGAACTGTGTCAGGACATACTAGGCCACCCTGGCAACCTTGACACCGATTCTGTACATTGTGCAGCAGGTCTCGCATTATATCTCAGGTACCTTCTTTCGGTGGGGTTTCTTAATTTGCCAACGTCCCCTTTTTTGTATTTTCAACAAAACATTGAAGGCCAGCTGTGGTACTGAACATCAACCAGGGCAGGATGAGCACATTACCAATAAGCGTCTGTAGGGGCACTACCAAGTGTATCAGAGAAGATAGTAGTCAGGAGGATGAGACTAGCCGGCCACTGCCACCGACACGAGAACTCCCAGACAAAAATCTTGTACTGTGGGAACCAACACACCGGCATCGATCAAGAGGACGTCCCACACCTACCTACATGGATGTACTAAAGATGCTGGTGCAATAAGCACAATGGGGCTGGCCAGATGTATGGACAATCGAGATGACAGGAGACGCCGATGGAGGGCTCGTCTGACGACTTAGAGAGAGAGCTAGAGAGATTTGACAGCGTGTTTGACACAACTGTGAGGGCCTTGGGTGAACCGCCATGCACATCCATAGGGAAAACAGGGGATGCACTGACCCATTACAGAGACGGCCAACCCGTTTGAGGATCACAAAAGACTGCTGTATGTGGCATTGCTTGATCCACAACTGTTTGCACAATATGAGGTGCAGTTTCCCAAAACTGCACTGATGAGTTTACAGTGAGACAGTGAGAGTACAGAGCTGATACAGTACAGGCCACATCCAGCATAGACCCCACTGCTGCCAAGTGCTTGTTCAAAGACTGTCCTTCTTTTTGTTGTTATTACTTACATTACTTACATAACTTACGTGCGCATGTACTGCATTTGGCTGCGTATGTATGCATGTCGGTGTCTGCCCGTGTTTAAGCCCTTAGCCCAATCAGGGACCAGCATTTCTGGCAACGTCATCAATTAACAGCCAATGAGGGACCAGCATTCCTGGTGATGCCAGTGGTGATGACATTGGCATCGGTGATGACATTGGCATCGGTGATGCCAGTGGTGAGCGCACATCATGGAGCGCTCTGTTGGCGCAAGTTGGTACCTCGACAGAGTTCAGTTCTAGTTTTATCAATGTTAATGTGTTGTTTTTAAGCCTTTCTGCATCGGAAATGAGTATGTACACTTTGAACATAAGAGATTATGTCAGACACAACAGGCTTCTGATCTCCTATTCATAGCTTTAGACCAAAAGATATTCTGAATGGTAAAATAACAACAACAACAACAACAACAGCGAGGGAAATGGCATCTCTTTGTTTGCAAATAAGTGTGAATGACCGTGAACCGAGTGGCAACGAGATAACATGGAGAGCGAACAAACGGACATTGGCTTAAGGCAAAACCACATCAAGCTTCGACTCCTGAGAATAAAGCATGAAATTGTCCAATGGATTAAGCTCAACATGGATGACTTGAGGGCAATGATAAATTGAGTGCAGATTGTTAGATTGTAATCTCTCTCAGACAACGACAACATTCAACCATTTTCTGTCAACACACACACACACACGCGCACACGCGCACGCACACACACACACACACACACACACACACACACACACACACACACACACACACACACACACACACACACACACACACACACACACACACACACACACACACACACACAGATCGCTCTGTGCTTCTACTGGAAAGGATGGCAGGACCGCTCAAAGACGCTCGGGAAGAGAACGTTAGACCCTCAATACTAATCTCTGACAACTTGTTTCTAGACGACTTGTCATTTTATTTATTTATTTGGTAAATATACCATGAAGTTGCGGAATCTTTATAATGTTTATGCCTCCAACTGCTAGTTTAATTTTTTGTTATATGAATTTGCATTTCCACTTTGGCCAGCTTTCTGTGTCGCAGATACATAATGAAATGCACGTTACACTCCGACCCCTCGCATAGCCAGGATTACTCATCTGCCCCTCGCCCCCCAACAACGGATGACCATTAGTACAGTAAGTACAGTAAATTAATTTGATTGGCTTATTGCCTTCCCACAATGACATCATAACATTATTAGAAAAGCTGTTTTATTTAAAAGAGCCGTTTTATTCACCTTTTTTTAAATGTCAGCGGCCGTTTAAAGAGGTGGTGCCATAATTTTGTACTTTTTCAGTTTTTCATGTGTCTAGGAGCTTGAAAGTACTTCATTAGACCCCCTGGTGTGGTTTTTATGAGCAATTATGTATTCTCTTGGTATTTGTTTGTTTTCTCTTGGAGGCTGCCACCTTGAGGTCAAAAGTGTCAGTTAAAAAACACACATACTTATTACATCACAGAATCAACTCCTCTCCTAATTACACCAACACTGTGGGGTGTGGCTAACTTCAGCTGGGTCACCACCCACCATGACATCCATGCATACTTAATGAACTGGGGGTGTGGCCACATAAAAACCCAATTTTAACACTTTCTGTATACTTTTTTAGAAAAGAATCTTCCTCCTAGTATAATCATAATACCTGATAATCATGTTTTAGAGGGGGGGAAGCCGGGGAATCATGGCACCACCTCTTTAAAGCATAAAATAATGGTTAAAGCGGTTCAAGTCTAACGTGACACAGATTTGCGTTCCAGTTCTAAATGAACAAACGTACCTGAGACTCCCCGTGTCTCCCAGTCTGTCTCCAGCCCTGCTGTCTGTGGTGCCTGCTCTGCCTAATGACATCATTATGAAATGTACACTAGTGTGCACCTGCAACTTCCAACTCCTACGGCTGCTCTGTATTTGGAGAAAGAAAACAAGGTTGGAAACGTAATAGTGAAGAAGAAATAGAATAAGGCTGTCAGGGGTGTGGTTAAGCACTTAAAAGATTACTTTTCTATTACTCATCCCATGGAGACTTGAACTCATGGATATTCTTTGTTTGTTTTTGTTGCATTCCTAAGCCAATAATTTGAGGAGACTCTTTGTGTCTCCATAGGGGGAAAACAAGCAGTTTATTTGTGTCTCCATAGGGAAGACTCTTTGTGTCTTTGGGGGAGTGAACTATCCCTTTAAAGGGATAAGAAACCCCGCCTCTAATTTGTTTTATGGGATTTCAGAACATGAAAAGATTTCTAAAATGTAGGCGTGTTTATCTGCCGTTGTGGGGGGAGGGGGCGGAGTAATGCGTCTTCTCAGAGAGAGACAGACCGAAGCTGTCAGCAGTGGGCACTTGTTGCTTTTCCATTTCGGAAACATTTTTTAAAACCAGCCATTGGAGGTGTAAAACGTATAAAGATTCGGCAACTCCATGTTCTGTAACGAATTAAAATGTGCAGGTATTTTACAAACAAGCGGTCTGAGCTTTTATCCATGGACACACTTTCTCCAGCTCTGGACCACGGAACCAGTGAAGAATGGACGCTAGGCTAGCGTTATAGCTATTTGCTGTGTAGTGTGTGTGTGTGTGTGTGTGTGTGTGTGTGTGTGTGTGTGTCGTGACATGACAGTGCGCGCGCGCACACACCACACAACGTCCACACACACGAAAACTAGCAGATCTACAAGCTCACAACGCGTCGTGGGGCTACATACATAGCCGATAGCGTTGTGAGCTTGTAGATCTGCTATTTTTCACACACACACACACACACACACACACACACACACACACACACACACACACACACACACACACACACACACACACACACACACACACACACACACACACACACACACACACACACACACACACACACACACACACACACACACACAGGCTACACTACACAGAAAATAACACAGGCACCACACAGTGTAACTGTCTGTTGACAGAGCCTGCTCTTCTCTCTGGCTGAAACAAGCATACAGTGAAACCACGCCCCCCCTTGATACGACTCTGTAAAACAAACGTTAATATTAATTAGATATGCCTACGTCACATTACACCATAGAACAGTGATAGCTAATATTTAATGAGTGGCGCCAAAGATTTCTTTTTGACCTAGAAAGTGGAAGTACACAGAAATAGCTACAGAGACAGCAGAAAGCTTTGAATCCCCAAGCCTATGGGCAAATTGAACCATATCACTGCTCCCTATCACAAGTGACTCATTGATATCCATTATATAATTTTAGAGAGAGGTCAGTCAGTCAGTCAGTCAGTCAGTCAGTCAGTCAGTCAGTCAGTAGGTCAGTCACAAATGCATTTCCACCTTTATCTCTTCAGCAACTGATCCCAATTTTCACATTTTTCATTGGCCATTAGCATTATACAGAGGCTGACGGAGCCCGATTTCCATTTTCACCAAATTCAAGCTATTAATTAGCGTTTTTATACCACTTCTGTTCAACTCAACTTCAGCCTGTTGTCAGGGCAACGGTCCGTTCCTCCAGGCCATGGGATCTGTAACCCCACACCCACCAATCTCACAGTTAGGAATGTTGCAGTGTCTCTCTCTCTCTCTCTCTCTCTCTCTCTCTCTCTCATGTGGTTTGCCTGCATGCACGGGTCACTCATGCACCGGGTGCATTTGATGTGTGTCTTATCTTCCGACGGGTATGGCAAAATTATGTAGAGCAAGCGCATACATCCTCATACTTCTATTCACCTAATTTAGCTGTTAAATTATTTGTATCCATCAAAAAAGATACACTCCGAGTCCTCCATGGGCTGCTCCTTACATTATGATGCCCCCACATATTCTCACGCACGCACCAGTTACAGTTACTTTCTCCATAACCCACACTCTGCACATATATTGGAGCACATATCTTCAAACGGGTAAGGTCTAGTAATATATATTTATAGAAAAAGTGATTTTGTGTTTCATGGACCTTTAAGCACCGGACCAATGTTCCCATACTGTAAGTTCTCAAATCATTTTATTTAGAGAAACAATCAAAGTTCTTGAATCATTTCATTTAAATTGAAAGTATCTACATTGTTACCTTAATAAACTGAAGGCCTAAGTAATTCTTTTGAGGAAAATTATATTTTTGCAGCTACTCATAACACTGGTGCACCTCTGGTAAAAACACCTAAAATTGAAAAGGATCACGCTGTTTCCGCCCATTTTATGGAGATAGCTATTACTGTATGCTAGTGTTACTTAGGACAACATGGGCATTTTTCTTTGTCCTAAATCAAGGTTTAATCCTATTTAACTTATTAACGTTTTGGGTGAAATGATTAAGAAATATCACAGTTTTGTTTTGTTTTGTTTTGGTTCTTTATTTATCCTGAAAATCTTTAAAAAAATGCCATTCATTTTTTTAAGGAGACAAAATTGTGTGTTCCAACTAAAACGCTGATAGGGAACCGTGCTTCTGGGTTAACTTGAAGGGACACAAAATAAATGACTTTACGGAAATACAAGGAGTTCCAAAATTAACAGATTTGAGCCAGGAAGGAGAGAGAGACGCTCACCATGAAGGTTTTTGGGATGGTGTTTTCCTCTGGTGTTTCAGTCCGAGTGTATCAAAGGGTGCGTTCGGAAATGCGCACCGGGTGGCGAGTAATCCTACCGTAGGAGACGGGGTTACATAAATTAGAAGGCTGTGATTGGCTGGAGCGGAGGTCTGGAGCGCTCGGCTGTGGTCACTTGGACTGCGCGGGCGCAATCGTTATAAATATAACGATTGCATTCACCACGGCTTCGTAACTCGCTCGGGCGCGAAGAGCAGGACCAAGGTCCGCTGGCCTTCGCGCCGCTTGCAATGTCGTGGACAATAACTGTGACATCTAACCATAAAACGAGCGCTCTACCACACCCGGTGCGCATTTACGAACGCACCCTTTGATACACTCTGACTGAATCACCAGCAGAAAACACTCTCTCGAAGGTTTTTATGCACCCTGAAGACAGTGGCCAGCTGCCTCCAATTCCCTGATTGCCTCCAGCTCCAGCAGCTCCAACCAACCAGGCCCCAACAACTGAAAAACACACACACACACACACACACACACACACACACACACACACACACACACAAACACAGGGGCGTCACAAGGGGTTAGAAAGTGGGACTGAGTTACTAGGGCCCAAGGTGGTGGAAGGGCCTCAATTATTTTATACTTGAGCTATTGAAAAATAGCAGATATACAAGCTCACAGTGCGAGCTTGTAGATCTGCTATTTTTGAAAAGTCGTGAAAATGTGTGCAAATCTTTGAATATGTATTGAATGAACATTTTGTAACTCAAATTTTGCTTCTGGGGGGTCCCTGGAACTCAATATTTTGAGATGGGGGTCCGTGGCCAAATACATATCATTTTGGGGGTCCTTCACATGAAAAGGTTTGAGCTCCACAGACATAGAAACATAGGTTTTTTCAAAAAACCTCAGAAGGATTTGAAATATTCAAAGATTTTCATGATTTAAAAAAAAAAATAGCGGATCTACAAGCTCGCAGCGCGGCACTCGGTGCCGCGCTGTGAGCTTGTATATCTGCTATTTTTCAATAGTTAAAGCACAGGGGCCCCGCAGTGAATCCTTGTACCCAGGGCCCAGAATTTGGTGCGACACCCCTGCACACACACACACACACACACACACACACACACACACACACACACACACACACACACACACACACACACACACACACACACACACACACACACACACACACACACACACACACACACACACACACACACACACACACACACACAGTAACCCTGGCAGTGGCCCTGGAGCCGTCACACATGGGCCAACACTAATTGGCAGTCATCCTCCCCAGGCCGCGGCCACTTTCTTTCCTTTTTTTTCTCCTCCAAATATATCTCCAAAGGGGTCCTTTGGGGTGTCACCGGAATCGGTTTGGAGCCGGCGACACACTGGTTGACCCTCAAAACCCCCCACCTCCCATATACTGTATATATGCCATATATGTTACAGTGTTTGAGGTACCGGTGAGATTGGGACCAAAGCTCTCGTTTTGTAGTTCACCTTATGGGCAGTCCCCGGAAAGGAGGCACCGCTTGTTCCATCTCACTATGACACATACAGTACACACACACACGCGCGCGCGCACGCACGCACGCACAAGTTAACACATTTTGAGAGACTTGCATATCATGCCCTCTGATAATATCCACAAACCTTTTACATTTGAATGCACAAGTCGGAAATGATCAAATTGAGACCAGAGGTTGTGCCTTGCTAATGTACTGTTCATGGGGGGGCAAACGTACCATTCATTATAAGAGACCATTGGACCTATTGTAGGCTTAGCTAGCCCACTTAAATAAAACCCCTCACTTTTCCCTGTATCCCTCACAGGTACTTCTCTTATTTGTTTTGGTCCATGACAAACCTTTCCACAAAGTGTTGTGGAGTTAAGCGCAACTGTTTGGAAGTCTTGCGAAAGCCTCGGTCTACTGGGACGCCTACTTTGGTAAGTCACCGTGAAAAGTTAGTCGTTTTCTTGGCCAAGATATCATGCTGACACACAGCAGGTGGACTACATGGAAGAGGTAGTGACCACTGACAAGCTAATTACTGCATATGGGACTGAAGTTAGTGAAACATGCTTTTGAACTGTATTCATTAGCATTGCTCCTTAAAAAGCCTGGAATTGTAATAAAGATAGAAAAAGCACCTACTGCGGGTGCCAAGTTTCTGCATCTGATGTTTAGAAAATGCTGCATCAGTTCTTTGGGGGGCACACACACGTGCGCGCACCAGGGACGTGCTGGGCCCCTGATTCAGCCCGGGAAAAAGAGTTGGAGAGGCCCTCATTGCGCGCTATAGAGAGAGATCTCTCTATAGCGCTGCTGCTACTCAAAGATTTGCCATTTCAGATCATGACAAGTGACAAGCCAGTGAGCCAATTACATGAGTTATATAATATTTCGTCGTTGTCGGGTGGAAACCTTGTATGTCCAAAACCATTAAACTACTGAAAACAGCCAATCTACAAGCACACAACGCCTCGCACCGCGAGGCGTTGTGTGCTTGTACACATTTGAAAGTTGGAGATACGAGGTTTCTGCCCGACAGTGACGATTTACTTTGTTGGCCACCCAGCCCCCAAAATGGAACGAAGGCCGACATTTTTTATTTTTTTTCCTAATGGCCGGCCTGGACCGGCCGGGAATGAACCGGCCGCTCGGGAGTCGTCCCGCTTTTCCCAATGGCCAGCACGTCCCTGGCGCGCGCGCACACACACACACACACACACACACACACACACACACACACACACACACACACACACACACACACACACACACACACACACACACACACACACACACACACACACACACACACACACACACACACACACACACACGCGCTCTGTCTCTGAACGATGTCTGTGCCATGATGTCAAGCTTCCTCTGAATGCAGAATTACATTTTCTAACTTTCTTCTTGGGATTTATCATTCACCCAGTGCCATTACTTTAGAATTCACAAGTGTAACATCACATCCAAAAATGATTTTACATTTTAATTCTGGCAATTAAAATTAGGTTTCCAAAGAAAGACATATTCGCTTCGTGTGCCAACCAAATTGACATACTGTAGAGTGGCTTCCTTTTGTCATGGTTGATGTGTATTCTTACGCGATTATACTGTATCTTCATAGGAGCGTCGTACATTTCTCTTTTCCAAGGGAAACCAGAAGAATCATAGGCTGTGTGTTGAAGCAATTATAATGGCTTTGGTGATGCTGAAAATGTATTGTGCCCGTTCCAGTGCATTTCCGAGTTGCCGGCTCCTAATGTTGTTTCCACGGAAACCAGACACATCATCATAAACAACCCAATATTTCTCGCATTTTTCTTGTTGCCGTGGCATTGGGCTGTGCGCTGTTTGGAACTGTGCTGAAATGATGCATTCTCACATTTAGTAATTAGCTCAAATAGTATAGCAATTACGGCGAGAGAGAGAGAGAGAGAGAGAGAGAGAGAGAGAGGGCTGAGAGAGAGAGAGAGAGAGAGAGAGAGAGAGAGAGAGAGAGACTGATACTCTCTGGAAAACACTGTAAAAATAAATATTATTCTGTGAGTGTGAGCCATCATGCTCTATGACAAGGCCTATTATGCAGCCATTACATTTTATCAAGTTGATTTAAGTAGCATTTTTAATCATATCAAGTATATTTTTATGAAGAGGGACAGGCTTTCACACATTATTGCAGTAAAAAAGTCATTGTCTGCACATTTCAGGCATAGATAGATTGCCGTACAGGCAGTGTGCAAATATGGACATCTTCATCATGACATCACATCTACATCACGGCACAACCATATAATTGGGTTAGGAAAACCCTCAGAGACAGTCTAAACTTGAGTCTTCGTAAACTCGCCTGAACACTCTTACAGCGTTCCGGCCCGACACCATGAAGTAAGGGCTGCGACGCCTATATCACACGAACACACAGACGCTTCTCAGGTGCGTAGAGCCACCCTTCAGCCCTTCACTGGGCCCCCTCTCGTCACGGTGATGGGAAGCCTGCGGACCCGAACGCCAAGCACCAGAGGGAACGGGCCAGCGGGCCTCGGCAGTGGCATCGCCTCCACTGCCCATATGCCCCTCCCCCTCCCCTCCCGCTCTGTGCCGGATTTCTCCTCCTCCGGTGAGGATACGTTTTATGATGCCGGCGCGTCGAGCAACACTTCTCTCAAGCACTTCATAGATCCCTCGGGCCCGCCAGCTGCCTGGTCTGATAAGGGAGACGCGCTGAAGCGACCCAACTCCAATGAATCGCTCGCGTCATCCACGCGCAGCACGGACGTGACCAACGTGAAATGTGATCCGTTCGACGGCCTCGACAACGACGACGTCGGCGAGGACGAGGCGGTGGAGGTGCACACGAGTGTCATCACTCATCTCCTGTCTCAGGTGCGGCTGGACATGGACCTCTCCAAGGTGGCCTTGCCGACCTTCATCCTGGAGAGGCGGTCGTTGTTGGAAATGTACGCCGACTTCTTTGCGCACCCCAACTTGTTCATCAGCATCGCCGAGCAGCCGGGGCCCCGGGAGCGCATGGTGCGGGTGGTGAAATGGTATCTGTCGGCGTTCCACGCGGGGAGAAAGAGCTCGGTCGCCAAGAAGCCCTACAACCCCATCCTGGGGGAGGTCTTCTACTGCCACTGGGATCTGCCCCGTGAGGTGGAGAAACCCGCCCAGCCCACGGAGACAGCGTCAGACGGTCCACTCCCATGGTCTTCTTCACCCAACAGCGTGTGTTTCGCAGCAGAACAGGTCTCTCACCACCCACCTGTTTCTGCGTTCTATACGGAGTGTTACAGTAAGAAGATCCAGTTCAATGCTCACATCTGGACTAAGTCAAAGTTCCTGGGGACATCTATAGGAGTCCACAATATAGGCCAAGGCTGTGTTTCATGTCTTGACCATGACGAACACTATGTCCTCACCTTCCCTAATGGTTATGGCAGGTCAATCCTGTTGGTGCCGTGGCTGGAGCTGGGCGGGGAATGTAAAATCTCCTGTTCCAAGTCCGGCTACAGTACCAACATTGTGTTCCACACCAAGCCTTTCCTCGGTAGCAAGAAACATCGCGTCACCGCGGAAATCTTTGCACCGAATGATAAGAAGCCTTTCTGCTCCATCAAGGGAGAGTGGAACGGAGAGATGTACGCCACATGGGCATCTGGGGAGAGCTCCTTGTTCATAGACACCAAGAAGATGGAAATCGTTAAGAAGAAGGTCAGGAAGGTGGAGCACCAGCAGGAATACGAGTCTCGCTGCCTGTGGAAGGACGTGACGCTGAACCTCAAGCTGAAGTTCACCGACGCGGCGACCGAAGCCAAACAGCGACTGGAGGAGAAGCAGAGAGCCGACGCCCAGGAGAGGATGCAGAACGAGCAGCAGTGGGAAACAAGGCTGTTCCACAAGGTCGGAGAGTCCTGGGTCTACAACGAGGCTCTGGTGAAGAGACTAGCTTTGCAGAGGCACTAGGGAAGACTGCACGACATGCATAACGATCTATGCAGTGGGCAGCGCTGCACACACTTGACTCTATTATGTTTTTTTTTTTTGCCTTTTCTGTTTTTATGTCAATTAAAGTTTTTTAAACCCTGTAGCACTTTGAGATTTGTGAAAACATAGTTAAAGTGAGTTACTGTACACATACTTATTATTATTATTATCATAATATATATTCCATAATCATAATCATAACCACATCGACATTGCTCGCCGTGTGAGTGTCACAGAAGAGGTCACCACAATGCGCTTAGCTTTGAAAATAAACTGTGACATTGCATTGCAAAGTAATTTTGTCAAATCTAAATAACATAGGGTGACCATATTTTCAGCCACTCAAACCGGGACGCGAAACACTGTTGCCTAAAACCGGGACCCTGAAAGCAATGTGCACGTTTCCGCGCACGAGCGTGCCCATTCTCTAACGTTCGTGCACGTGCACACATGCACCACATGGTTGCAAACAAGCAGTGATGGTTCAGTGTTGAATTCAGAAAAGCAATGAATTTGTTCATTTGTTTCTGATTGGTTAGGTGAGCATGTTTTCATGAAAAGAACATGATGAATGTCTGTGCAACCACTGAAAACAGCTACTATTATTTTAATTATGTCAAAAACCGGCACAATTTTGCAGTAAATGTTGAAAACCGGGACATATTAGTGTTTTAGAGATATTTGTCGGGACACCGGGACACGCAACTTGAAAACGGGACTGTCCCGGGTAAACCGGGACGTCTGTGGTCACCCTAAAATAACACCTTGTCAAAGGAATGCACACATCAACTATGCCTTGTAAACTGCTTCGGCTTTCCATGACACAGGGAGGGCACTAGTGGAATTATGTTTTAGGTACCTGGAGGATGGGAGAGGGCTTGGTTCGTTCAGCCTGTTTCACAAAGTGATGCACTCTGCCAGGGATGTGCTGGCCGTTGGGAAAAGCGGGACAACTCCCGAACGGCCGGTTCATTTCCGGCCGGTCCAGGCCGGCCATTAGGAAAAAAAAATAATAAAATGTCGGCCTTCATTCCATTTTGGGGGCTGGGCGGTCAACAAAGTAAATCGTCACTGTCGGGCAGAAACCTTTTATCTCCAAGTTTCAAATGTGTGATTTTTTTCGCAAAGCAAAGCCCTGCTTCATCAAACAAGGCCGTCGCACAAAAGTAGTGAAAACAGCAACTGCATTTATCATTTTTAAATGATAAATACAAAACAAACGGCTTTGGACATACAAGGTTTCCACCCGACAACGATGAAATATAACTCATGTAATTGGCCCACTGGCTTGTCACTTGTCATGATCTGAAATGGCAAATCTTTGAGTAGCAGCACCGCTATAGCGAGAGATCTCCAACTATAGATGAGGGCCTCTCCAACTCTTTTTCCCGGGCTGAATCAGGGGCCCAGCACGTCCCTGCACTCTGCTTTTTTGAGGTCGTATGAAGCTCCTTTTAAAAGAGAAAGCTTCAACTACCAAAATAAGTAGAGGGAAAAATGTTCATTCTAAAGTTTTAAGCATTGCTATAAAACGAGAACACTTCCTTGGAGGGAAAACAGATCCCCAGGAACATTGCTTGAAGCTGCTCTAACGTCTCCTGCCTACTCTCTTGTCACATTTATAATACAAAAGCATGCTTTTCAAAATCCTTTTTTTTTCTTCCCCCCATTGATTCATTAGCTAATGTTATGAACAGGCAGGATTGAAATGAACTGCCAAAGTGTTTAAAGTATTTTTTTGTCTCACAAAAAAATACCCTTACAGACTGTAAAGCTCTCTACTTTTAAACAGGTTGAGGGAATATCTGAAAGGGGACTTGACACACTGCGGCAGCATTATTATTATTTAATGATGCTGGCTGCAGTGGTATCTATAATATTAACATGTAAACAAAAGCCTTATTAACACAATTAGTGCCTCTTAATCTGAAAGTTGCTTGGTGCCTCGGTGCCACGCCGTTTCCTCCATAGGCCGCCGCTATTATTTTGAAGGGCTGGAAGGGGGTTGTTTTTGTTTTTTTGGATTATCACTTGACGGCAACGATTACGTCATCTAGTCACATGACAGTGTGGGACAAGAAGAGGAAGATGGCTGCGCCCTTGCCTTGTGCCTTGTTTACATTTAGATCTGCTGCAAAATGTCTCAAAATGGCTATTTTGTTTAAATGAAGTTTCTTTATGGGCCTCTCCATTGACTTAACATTGAGGAGCTTCACTTCGCGTGCACGCCCAACGTGCGTTGTAAACAAATCGCCGACATTACCGATGCGGGCGGGACCGGAGCGACATTAAGTAAGTAATAATATCTTTACTGTATATACAGTAAGATTCACAGTCCTCACCGTCAACGGCGCCATGGTATTAACCCTTCCAATGACGGTGAGCGCCGTCTACAGCAGCAGAACAGTTAAGGGACAAAGGATCACTTTGGGCTATTCTATGAAGTCATTTGGGGGTTTTGTCCCCCGTTCGCACACCTCCCCCGCCCCCGATCAATTTAATGACGTCATCAAACGATAAAGTAGACTTCAACTCAACTTCGTCGTTAATGCCCTAATGTCAAGTAATACAGAATTATGTCCTGTCAAAATTCAATTTCAAGTCAAATGCTCATTGCTGACTGTTTCTTATCTCCTCCAGTGGGGGCTAATCCTGCAAGCTGCTGGACCAGTTTTGTGCGTGCTGCCAGTAGGGAAGCTCCCGAATACTTTTCCAAACTGTTAACTCATACCTCGCGATCCCCGTAGAGCCCGTAGATTTCCCGCTGTACCGCGCTGCCATGCCCGTAGAGCCCGCATAGTTTAATTAGCTTTAATCATTATGAAAGGATTAAAAGTATTAGCGCAGATTTTCGCTGATTCTGGCTCTTTAGGCCCGCCCCCCTAACTGTATCCGGTCATTTCCGGTCTGGACCGGATCCAGCTTTCCGTATCCAGTCTGAGCCTGGGCCATAGTCCCGCCTCCATTGGTTTACTGTGTAACAGAAGTGGAAGCTACTGGGCGATGGAACGCTCGTTTTTCAATCTGATTTTTGCGTTTGGAAACTTTGATCCAGTCTCTACACGCCTGGATTATGATCCCCGCACATATCGTGCGTTTTGTGCGCGAACGTGTCCACGTGTTACCATAGCGCACAGTTGGCTTTTTTCAATGCTTTTTCATGTAAACACTGGCTGATAAGCAGAGATACAGCGTGGCAACGGATATGTCTTTTTCAATGGGGTTTTTTGTATTCGAAAGCTTGTCACCAAGTCTACACGTCTACTAGATGAGTCGCGCACAGATTGTGCACGATGCGTGCGCGTGCCCACGTTAAAAGGTAAGGACAATTTGGCAGCTGCTTACTACAGCTATGTTTAAAATGGCAGAGAAAAAGTTAAGGACAACGGTGTTATTTAATATGTTTGTTAATGCAATACGGCAGACCTATATCCTTCCCACAGAATACAATATGATGGAGATGATGTCTCTGTTCATATCGCTGTTGGCGGGTGTCCAAAACCGTTCGTTTTGCATTTATCATCATTTTAAAAATGATTTAAACTAGTGACAATAGCTGATCTACAAGCACACAATGCCTCGCATGGCGTTTTGGCCTTGTAGATCTGCTATTTTCACTAGATTTGTGTGAACGGTCTTGTATGATGAAGCAGGGCTTTACGTTTACGGGAAAAAAGGTACAAATTTGAAACTTGTAGATACGAGGTTTCTGCCCGACAGTGACGATATGGAAGTGCTTCTATGGGCTACACATACAGGTCTGTGTACACATGCAGGTGGTGACATCATTAGCTTTTAGGTTAGAGTTGCAAGCTGTGCGCTTGTGTTTTGGCACCAGATCCTCATGCACGCACGCACACACGCGTGCACGCCCACACACGCTCAGCGACCAACACATGACAACGCACACACAGACATAGAGGTGTAGTGAGTTCAGTTAACTATGACGGATGCGTGCGTCCATTATGCACACCACCCACCCACACACACACACACACACACACACACACAGACATCTCAACAAAATCTAAATATAAGTGAAGGTGAACAGACTGGAAACATGCAGGAAAAGAACAAAACAAAAAAGGAGCAAACATGAAAAAAAGAAAAGAAAAAAGAAAAAACAGAAGAACAGAAAAATAAAGCAAAATGTATTAAATGTGCCCCGTTTTCCTCCAGGTGTTGTTCCTTTTTTTCCCTAGCAATTTGGGCAAAGAAAAAAAAGCAAGAAAGAAAACTATCACGGCTACCATTATCAGACAGATTACTCTGACTCCCCCAGGCCTAGAGGCAAAGAGCTCTGTTTGTGGAGGTCTACTCGGGATATGTTTTAACGCTGCCATTTTTGTATTATTATTGTTTCAAAGCTTTCTTCAGTCTACCATGATAATGATGGTAAAAAAAAAAGAAAAGGAATACTTGTGCTTTTCTGGTGGATATTTCCTGCCTTTCCTGCAAATTGTCATCTGCAGGAATCTAGACTAATGAGGTTACATACAGTACCGTACAGTACAGTACACTGTAGAATAACAAAAATACCCTGGGGGGCAAACCCCCCCCCCCCCCCCCCCACACCCCCCACCATCTGCTGTTTTTGATGCCTGTGCCGTTGTGGGAATGTATGTTGTGCTTAGCGATACACTTGCATAGATTGTTATTCTATGGAATATTTTTGAAGAGGGGCCTCCGTTTAACCTTGACTGATCATGATTCAATGCATGGGCCTTAAAAGAAAAAAACGTTAACCTCTGTATTTCATGAATATTTGACACATGTAAAATATGACACCACTTGAAATGCGCGGTATGAGGGCATCGATGCTCAAGGAATACCCAATGAACTTTGCATGCTAAAGCTTCAATGTCATTCAAACATCTCAAGTGCAATTTGTGCATTTATACATATATATATACATTATATCATCGTCGTCGGGTGAAAACCTTGTATGTCCAAAACCGTTCGTTTTGCATTTATCATTTTAAAAATGATTTAAGCTAGTGAAAACAGCTGATCTACAAGCATACAACGCCTCACAACGCGAGGCGTTGTGCGCTTGTAGATCAGCTGTTTTCACTACTTTTGTGCGACCGCCTTCTATGATGAAGCAGGGCTTTACTTTACGAAAGAACGTACAAATTTGAAACTTGGAGATACGAAGTTTCCACTCGACAGTGACAATATATATATACTGTATACACATATGCATGCCATGCCCTGTAATTTAAGTTTCTTTAATAGAGTCCAACCACGTAAGGCAAGGATACACATTCCTATACTGTATATACAGCTGACAGTAATGGCATATGATGAATCAGGATATGTCTGGACGAGATGGGAATCAATACATTATGTCTGGAATTATAGTCTACACAGCATTGGCATATGCTTAATGTGCACATTCAACATAATATCTCCAAGGATGCTCATGTGATTGAGTGGACCGGCACATTTGCATGAAAGCATGTCGACGTTAAACTGCCCTCTCATTTTTGCACCAGCCTTGAATAAAGCTGTGCATTTACATTTTAGGAGCACTGTATGGCCGATGCTCTGATCCAGAGGCACCTCTTTAATTTATTTATTTCTATAACTTAAGTTACTAAAGGTTCTCCTTCTCCTCTGCCCCTTTTTGCTGAGCCAGCTTCTTCTTTTCTCAGCCTGGCCCTGTTAGTTTAGTATCTTTAAACCACCGTCTTGATCACTGCACAGAAGCCTTGCTGAAGCAGTTTAGAGGTCAACTGCCTCACCCAACCACTTAAACCCTACTGCATAGGCTTAATTGTTCGTCAAATAACAAAAATTCAACAAAACATTTACTGGGAACAGAAAAAAACTTCTCTATCTGTCTGTCCACGGCTCCACGACCATTATGTGTACCATTTGTGTACCATTTCCTCAATATTACGGTGGTGGTGTGTGAGAAAATGTAAAATGACTACATCAAGGTAAAGGAGTATTTCTCAAATGTGGCGGCATGTATTTCCAACATGCATCGTTCCCAACTTGCGTGGTGCCTGTGAGCTTAGGCTTAGATACATGAGCTATTTTTGCAGAATGTTCACCCGCCTTGTTGTCAAGTGATTAAAAAGGTTCAATCACTTTTCTCGCCCCGACCGCTTGGTGGCGAAACATTTCTAGTACACAGATGAGTGTCCAGTCACGCATGCGCATTCCTGCTTCTGTAAAACTGCAATAGGAAAAACTGGCCACAGGTTGACATAAACAGCGATTTAAACTCTTGTTTCAACCCCATCGCTTGTATGTTCTTCCACGCTAAAAAAGTTAACATCTGAGAGAGGAAAAGCCGACCTTTACTTTTTGGATACAACGTGCGCAAAAGGTAAGAAATGTTCATGACGGCGGACCTTCTCCGGAACTTACCAATTTGGGCATATGGTTCATCCCAGAGCTATATAGCGGAGGGAGAGGTTCCGAAAGGAGCTAAACTATTCGCTGCAGTAGAAATTGCAAGTCTGGTCGCTGGGTATTAAAGTTAAAACAAGTCGTATCATTACGAGCTAAAATATGCCACAGACACTTTCAAACGAGAGGCCGATACACAAGCGAGATGGAGTAAAGGTGCCAAGTTGTCCTATCACACATTAACGTTGTGTTATACTGTACCATTAAACTAAAAATTTAACATGAAACACAAACTGATGAAATAACTGTGACATAATACATAACACCGTAATCCCCTGAACCCATGCTCCATTAAAAAATAACAACTAAATAACACAATGAATAACAATAATATATGTGTGTGCCACCCGGCCATCGGCACTCCCTCAGATGCTAAAGTATTTTGTAACCATATGGCTTGCAAGCAAAACAGACACAACGAGAGACTAGAGCAGGGGTCTTCAACAGGGGTTCCGGTACACCTAGGGGGTCCTCCAAATCTTTGTATGATAGAAACTTTTGTTTTCTCCTTTTTTATATTAACCACTTGAACCTAGTGTCCATATTCTGAGAAGTTTAGCCAAAAATAGCCGATCTACAAGCTCACAACGCCTCGCAGCAAAGAGCTTTGGTGTAGAGGGGGAAAAGAGCAGATTAATTACAGATTGAAGGGTCAAGTGGTTAAATATCAGAAAACACAAATTGACATGAATCCAACATACACTGATACTTGTGCTGTCAAACAATGAAACTATATGGAATCAATGAAAAGGTTGCGGGGTCCCTGCTTCATCTCTCTCTCTCAACTAAGGGGTCCTTGGCCTGAAAACGTTGAAGACCCCTGGACTAGAGTATTTTCAGGAGTATACCGCATCGTTGTTTTTAGCCCCAATCTATTGCTCTCGTTTGCCCATATAGATGACAGCCTCTTGTCTTCGACAACGGCTTGTCGTAATGTCTTTTTTCTTTTTTTTGCCGTGGTGCCAGGGCACGGCTCAGTGAGACAATAAAACAAACGGACTGCGACAGCCAGCAGTACCAATATCCACGCGGTATAACTCCACAGAGACAAAGTGTGATTTGTGTCTGGAAAAGATGCTAAGTAGTGTTTAAACTCCCCTCTGTCTCACTAATGTGTGGGCGACGAAACACAGAAGGGAATATCTGTGCTATCAATTAGTGTACACGGACAGGAGCATACACTACTTGGTACACCGATGAAAACGCAAGACCCGGTTGGAATATGCCAACGGAAATGTATCTGTGGTGTTGTTGTTGATGTTGTGGTTGCATAATGCAGGAATGACGCACGGGTGGACCTTTGTTATGCAACAGGTGGAAGTTTTGTTAACACAATTATAAAGATGTGTCCCTAGCAGCCGAACATAAAACAATGTAATGATGGTGGTAGGTTGCTGATTCCCAGGAAATGCCATGACAACTGCTTTCGACGAGAAACTCTTGTGGCTCGAACACACACATTGGCTCCAAACAATCTCACTAATGGAGCGAGACAAGAGGGAGGCGATCACTTCCCCTAACGCATCACCCACGGTTTCTAACCATTTACACGTATACCATAAATTATACGCCAATATCGGAACAGAGTACATTAAATCCCCTGAGACAATCCTAATACCGAATAATAACTAGAAAGATGCAATTGGAAATTGCATCATCAAGTGTGGTTGCCGACGTGACTACATTCTGCAGCAAGCTAACTGTCATGTGAAGCTCGACCAATCCTCGAGCCAAACGTTTTTATTTGTGTTTTTATCTGCCTATTGATTCAAGGTAAAAACACATTCACAAATAAAGTTTATCTAGAATAAATAGTTTCCCCAGGACTACCGTGTGTTGCCCTGTCGGGCAACGACACAAACTAAAGTAGACTGCACTCTGTCGAGGTGCCACCTTGCGCCTTGTGCACTCATGGCCATGTATAGCCTACTTGTGCACCAGCAGAGCGTGCAAGTACTGCGACCAGTGCTGTTCGGCAGTGTTGTTTAAATTTTGATTTAGTTTTAGTCATAGTCTTTTGAATAAAATGTAATTTAGTTTTAGTCATAATTTAGTCACCTGAAAAGTTTTAGTTTTAGTCTAATTTTAGTGGACTAAATATCATAAGATTTTAGGCGACTAAATCTACAGTTGATTTAGTCAACTAAAATGTATTTTGGCAGGCCTTGGTGACATTGTAATGGCTGATTTTACACTTGGTTGCATGCTGAAAATAGCAGATCTACAAGCTCACAACGCGTCGCAGTGCGACACGTTGTGAGCTTGAAGATCTGCTATTTTCAGCATGCAACACCTGACATCAACCAAACATAAAATGACTCTCTTCTCCACTAGTCCCTCTGTCAAGGTGCCAACTTGCGTCTTATTTAAATCAGGCGCACTTGTTGATGGTGATGTCACCAAGAATGCTGGTCCCCCATTTGCTATGGCTTGGATGGCCCCTCTCTGATTGGCTACCGCCCGTACGGGACAGTCAGTGGGATTACACTGGGAAGACTCACAGATACACAGAACGCAGTATTTTTGCACTCTGCTGGCACAAGTAATAACACAGGTAACGACAATGAAACGATAAACATGTGTGACTGTGTGCAGGCTCTCGCCAAATGGCACACCCCGAGATTCAGCAAGGACTGCTAGCTGTTGCCTGTTGGAGGGTTTGATGATCCATGCCGGCTGCCGCCATCTCCCATAATTTCTGCTTCCGCAGATGAATACGGACAGTGTTCCTTCTCTGCCCTGTAACCGCTGCCGTCCTGTATGGAGGAAAGCTCATGGTGCTGCGGGGCTGGGCAGTTACACATGGAACCCCCATTCTCCACATCTGTAGTAGCCATACCAGGCTGGAGACACCGGCTCTTACTGTCTCTCCATTGACTACTTCATCCTCCACCCATATGCTCGTCTTACGCGGGCAGTGGCAGTCAAAATCAGGCCAGTGTCCATGGGTTGGACAGACAAACATTCCTTGCATAAAGGCCTACAGGACGCGAGAATACAGGACATGTCAGCATGCAAAGGTCAACACCTTAAGTTCCTAAGCTCTCTTTCTCTCTCCTACTCCTGGCAGGCAGTTCTTTCTGTTGCTTCATCCTGGAATGTGGGAAGGCCAGATTGCTGCTCGAAACCGACCATGAGAGAGGTGCAGCTCATCCATTGAACTTGTCTGAAGGTCCGTCAATATTTGTAGTGCTGCTGGCCCTTCAATTGCCAGTGCAATATGAATGGCTGTCTTCGCTGTCTGGACAGCCGTTGATTTGAGCCACCATCTGGACTTGGAGGAGATGGGCGTCTGGAGGCCCATGTCCATTGTCGTTGGGGTAGCTTGGCACCTCCTCTAGTTGGCATACCGCTGTTGACGACACGGCAGGAAATTGGTGGCTGTCAGCGGCCCCTATGATGGCGGTGGCGCATACAACTGGCCATGCTGGTTGGCGGGAAGCGGCAGTGGTCCTTAGCTCTTGGAATTGTCAGCTATTCAATTTTTTTAGTGGCTAAGCTGAGGTGGTGACTGCTAGAAAAAAAAAATAACAGGGTTGGCAGTGCCTCTCTGCAGGCACGTGCACACATAGACATCAAAGGGGGCTTGAGCCCCTGCCCTTTTACCCATCTATAAAAAGTGCCCTCTCCAGACCATGAATGCAGTTTTCACAATGGTGAAAGAAATGCAAATGCCCCCTTTCCATGCCATTCCTGAAGGCAGCGTTCAAGAGAATTGCCTTGTCCAAACTCTCCTGAACTTGGATGCAGCATCTTGTTGTTGAAAGAATTGCCCTCTCTGTGTAGAAATCCATTAGTTTAGTGTGGTATCAAGTACCAACAATAGCCGACCTCCAAGCTCACAACACGTAGACGGCGTACTAGGTACTAGCGTACTATAGGCACTGTAGGAGGTCTTAGGTCTCTTGTCACTTCCCCTAATCTTCTCTAACCATGAACACATATAACAAACAGTAACTGATAAAATAATAAGATAACATAAGACAATATCTTATTAACACCCTAATCTCCCAACACACAGTTACCCAATACCAAATAACAACTAAATAACATATTGAACAACAATAAATCTGTGCGCACCCAGAGGAATGTTGGGAGGAACTCCTGTCCAATGACACACCCCAAGATGTGTGTGTGTGCGCGTGCGTGCACATGTGTGTGTGCATGCATGTGTGTGACCAAATAATGATAAAAAGGTGGCAGAAAACTGTTAATAACTACCCCGCCAATCCACTGTATGCTGCACAAGGTTTAATCGAGAAAAAAAAGAAAAAAAAGATGACTGTTAGCTCACTGAGGGCCTCTGCAGAAATAAATGACATTGCTTTGGCAACGGTAGGCCCTCCTGCCCGCCCATTTAGAATGAAGGCTGGAACGGAATGATGTTTCAATTTGTGCTGTCTGACAAATGTCAAGATCATTTCTTCCCCGAGTAATGGAGCTGTCGAAACCGCGGTGTGGCCGTGCCATCTGTCCACCACCTCTTACCCCCTTTGCACTCTGTCTGTCTTTCTCTCTCACTCTTCCTTCTTCCTCACCCATCTTGCTGTCCATCTCTCTCTCTCTCTCTCTCTCTCTCTCTCTCTCTCTCTCTCTCTGACTTTGTCTTTCTCTTGAAATCTTTCTTCTTTTGCTCTTTAGAGTCAGACTGTGTTTTTCCCCGTTCTCGCCCTCCATCTCTCCCACCAGGGGCGTCACAAGGGGGGGAAAGTGGGAGTGAGTTACTTGGGCCCAGTTTATACTTAAACTTTTCAAAAATAGCAGATATACAAGCTCACAGCGTGGCACCGAGTGCCGCGCTGCGAGCTTGTAGATCTGCTATTTTTGAAAAGTTGTGAAAATGTGTGCAAATCTTTGAATATATTATGTATTTTTTAAGCGAACATTTGTAACCCAAATTTTGCTTCTGGGGGGTCCCTGGAACTAAATATTTTGAGATGGGGGTCCGCGGCAAATACATATCATTTTGGGGCTCCTTCCTTCACATGAAAAGGTTTGATCAAAAAACCTTAGAAGGATTTGAAATATTCAAAGATTGCGCAAATCTTCACGATTTTTCAAAAATAGCAGATCTACGATATCTGCTATTTTTCAATAGTTAAAGCATGCAATGTGAGTGGATCCTTGTACCCTGGGCCCAAAATTTGGTGTGACACCTCTGTTTGTCTTTCTCTTGAAATCTTTCTTCTTTTGCTCTTTTCAGACAGTGTTTTTCCCCGTTCTCGCCCTCCATCTCTCTAGGGGTGTAACACCAAATTCTGGGCCCTGGGTACAAGGATTCACTGCGGGCCCCCCATGAATCTTCTTCATAGGGGGGAGGGGTTTAACCCGTTTAGACTGCAACACATTATTACGCATTATCTTGTGCTTTAACTATTGAAAAATAGCAGATATACAAGCTCACAGCATGGCACCGAGTTCCGTGCTGCGAGCTTGTAGATCTGCTATTTTTGAAATTTTTTGAACATTTGTGCAAATGTTGTATGTGCAATGTCAAATCCTTCTAAGGTTTTTTGAAAAACCTATGTTTCTATGTCAGTGGTGCTCAAACCTTTTCATGTGAAGGACCCCTACAATTACATGTATTTGGCCACGGACCCCCATCTCAAAATATTTTGTTCCAGGGAGTCAGGGACCCACCAGAAGCAAAATGTGAGTTACAAATGTGCGCTTCGAAAATACATAATTCAAATATCCACACATTTTCACGACTTTTAAAAATAGCTAAGGTATAAAATAATTAAGGCCCCTCCACCTTGGGCCCTAGTAACTCAGACCCACTTTCCCCCCCCTTGTGACGCCCCTGATCTCTCCCACACATTGTTCCCATAGCCACCCATCAAACACATCTGCCTGACATCCATAATGGATGATGATAATGACTTGGGACGCTGGGTTCTATTTTAGTTCCACGCCGGCCAAGATTCCATAAGGAGAAATGGTTTCGACGCAAACAGCCATGGAAGATGGCAGTATGGAAGGGAGGACAGCTCATCTTCATCACAAACAGTGACCAAACGCTTGTTTAGCGGTGACACATGGATGTGTGAAAGGTGGCATGCATGTGATCATCTCACAGCAGCTGTGGAAATACCAGGAAGGCAGACATGCGTTGGTCGCATACAGTATACAGTATATCAGCATCTATCTATCTATCTAGTAGTGTTTTTCAATCTTCTTCATATCAAGGTCCATTATTTATTCAGCATTTGAACCACGGACCACCATTTGAAGACGTTTAGCCTCTCAGACCCAAGACTTTGGACTTTCCACAATTCCACGCTGTATTGATGTAACAGGTCAATCAAAATAACAATTCTTCTACATTCTCTGATTATGTAGACTTCTAGTAAATTAAGTAATTTATGTATTACTGATATGTATTTGTAAGTAAGCAGATGTTTAACAATAATTGTACTCTTGAGAGCATAAAATGAAACCAAATGGACCCTTACGGGTCCATTTGGTTTCATTTTACGCTCTCAAGAGTTAAAGATCTATAAGGGTCCATTTGGTTGCCAACCGGGAACCCCTTCAAGGACCACTGGTTGAAAACCACTGATCTACAGTATCTATCTATCTATCTATCTATCTATCTATCTATCTATCTATCTATTTGCAATTTCAGGATCAGTGCCTTGCTCACGCTTACACGTTTCGTCTAAGATTCTTCATCAGAGCTTCCCAGTGAAAACCATAGTTGAGGTACTCAAGTTGGAGCTGCTCCTCAGCTACATCGTCAGTCTGCTTCTCTAATACACAGGCCGCAGTCATATTTCTACAAGACTATGAAGACATAAAATAAACCTCATTGAGTGGTGAATTGCAGTTGTGCAAGTCATTTTAAAATCGATTTGAAAGCCAAATTGACCCCAGCCAACCATAACCCCCCCCCCCCCCCCTTCCCCCAAAATCACTTACGCTTAAAAAAAAGATCCAGCTTGTACTTTGCATTGCGGGTTAATTGAATTATCATCTTGATCATGCCTATCTGGGGTCATCACATTAAAAAGGAATGTTTATGTGGAGCGGCTCGTTTGAGCCCACAGCCATCAGGATCTCATTATCATACTAAATGTATCCGTTATCTGTTACTTATTAATAATATGCTAAATCCTCGCGCAGAGAACGGGAGAGAGAGAAAGAAAGAAAGAAATGGAGGTCCGCGGGCAAACGGAGCTCATTACAGCCTGGCATGCGACATAGTGAGCACTTCAATACCCCGGTGATGTTTTGCTCGTCACGCTGACTTGCGGGGCACCGACCAGCCGTCGAGAAGCGCTCAGATCAGATCAGCAGGGAGAACACACAGGCCTCTCTGTCTCTGGTGGTGACATTTTGTCCTGTGGGTGGACTGGAGAGCCTCTGAGGGGGCAATGATAGCAGCCAGGGGCGTCACACGGGGTAGGAAAGTGGGACTGAGTTACCAGGGCCCAAGGTGGAGGGGCCCTAGTAACTTTAGCTATTGAAAAATAGCAGATATACAAGCTCACAGCGTGGCCGTGCTGCGAGCTTGTAGATCTGCTATTTTTGAAAAGTCGTAAAAATGTGTGCAAATCTTTGAATATGTATTTTTTAAGCGGACATTTGTAACTCCAATTTTGCTTCCGGGGGGTCCCTGGAACTAAATATTTTGAGATGGGGGTCCGTGGCCAAATTCATGTAATTTTTTTGGGGGGTCCTTCACATGAAAAAGTTTGAGCATCACTGACATGGAAACATGGGTTTCTTGCACACTTTTTCACAATTTTTCAAAAATAGCAGATCTACAAGCTTGCAGCGCGGCACTCGGTGCCGCGCTGTGAGCTTGTATATCTGCTATTTTTCAATAGTTAACATTCATGGGGGGCCCGCAGTGAATCCTTGTACCCAGGGCCCAAAATTTGGTGTGACGCCCCTGATAGCAGCCATCCGCCCCTGGGCTTCTTCTTGCATACATGATGTGCATGATGGGCACAAAGGGCCGCGGGGTTTCACTTGGGAGAATGTGCCGGCGACGACCCTCTTGGAATTTGGGGGCGTAGGTTATATATGGGTGAACAGTGAAGGTAACGGACTAAGTGCAGAAATGTCGTCATTATTACTGTAGGTGCGTTGAAAAACCTGGATATGCATTCCATTTACACTTTTCTAGCGCATACGCTATAGGCTATACTATATGGTTTCAATATCTGGAGGTAAACATTGCTCATTTTCTATAATAAAACTCGTCTTTGCCTAGTTGCCATGAGACTGCTAGTACTTCACATTTATATCACAAGGTGTTTAAAATAAGCACAGCGCATAGCGTGTCTGTCTGTCTGTCCGTCCGTCCGTCTGTCCGTCCCCAAAATTCCAAGCTACTAGTGTCTGTGCTGTTCCAGCTGTTACTCGAGTACCTCAACATTGACTGGGAAGCACTGATGAAGGCTCATAGCCGAAATGTGTAAGCGTTCTTGTTGGTGTGTGCCATAGAGTATATATATAATAGCGAGCGGATAGCCCCGCCCCCAGCTACTCATTTCAATCCAAGTGCTCAGTGGCGTTTTGAAGTAGTAGTAGTAGTAGTAGTTTTTATTTGGTCAAAAGGAAAATATACATTATATTCATTCATTTTCTTTTCTTTTCATAATTCTTTTTTTCGACCAAAAAGGTGTAGGCTTGAAGCCTATGGCTTATTTTGCCTACCCTTATTTTAACACATCTGGTGCCAACCCCGAGTTTCCCGAGTTTGTATTGATACCAACGCTGTGCCAACCCCGAGTTTCCCGAGTTTGGGCCGTTTTAATTTTTTTTTTTTGGACCTCCAGAAATATATTAGGCATGATCGCGATTGCGAAATTGCATGTTTAACCCCCATACCAACCCATTCTTTCAAACATGGCAGCCATGTTTGTTTACATCTGAAGAAAACATAATGGCCCATAAATCATGAATGCCTGAACGGATTTCCAAGCGGATTTTTTTGTTTGAAAGCTGTGAACAGCATCTACACACGTGGTGCATCATCTAGGCATGGGCGTGCACTTTTTACACAATTGCACAATTACATGGAAGTCTATGGTAACCATGGCAACGCGAGACATTGAAGAGAAAAAATCATTGCAACATAAACATCATTCATTTTTTTTTCTATTTTTAGACAAAACATAAAAAAGTAAGACTCTCAAAGAAAACAAAAGCATGCAGAAGTAGCTGAATTCCGGTGCATTGTGGGTGAATCCAGGTGCATTGTGGGGGAAATTGGCACATCCACAGCGCTCTTATGCTCGTGCATGTATAGTTCCCCCACCCTGCTGTTCCAGCTTTGGCCAGTAGGGAGGCTGCTTCAATATTTACAAGCCGTTCTGGGGGCTTGGTGTGTGCCAATAAAAAAGTGGAAATGTGAGTACTTTGTCCTCCACTGATTTAAAGTTTTGGATGTGCTACCTTTTTGGAATTTAGGTCTAGCACTCCTCTGAGAAACCCCAATGTTGACATGATGTGCAACCTCTTTTTCTTATTTAGTTTTCACTGGGACTCAGAGGTGGTGCTGTCCATGGTTCTGGAATGGATTCTCTAGTCTGGCCAGTTCTCTAGTCTGGCCAGTGCTCTCCATGGTGCTGACCTCTACTCCATGCCACTGAGCCTGGGCAGTACTGACATGAATACACAGTACTCGGCCAATAAAAGTGACTGAAGCATAACAGCGTTGCATAGCATTGCATGAGGTACGATGTGTAGACCTGAATCTGCTGATATCGAAAAGGCCCACCACAGATTTGGCCTGATTCATAAATTGACCTCAGAAATCTTCATATCACTTACATTATATAACTTTTGAGAGACTAATATGCCGTTGTTTTACCAATTCTGATTCACATGGCACTGCTACCTGTGTTAAAACCTAACAAGTAAGACACCCTAAAGCCGGGAAGCGACCGAGCAGCGGTTGGTTAAACAGCGTGTTAAAGCCTGTGAAAACCACAGCCAATCAGTGACGCGCCACAGACCCATGTGAGTTAGCGTAACACCAAATGTGTTACTTACAACTGTTTGTGACCTGCCTTCATGGATGGAATGGGAGGGAGGAACTGAAGTCGATAAGTAACGAGGGTAACGAGGTAAAGAAAAGTTGTGTATTAGCGTGACGGACGGACAGACATGAGCTGGACGTTTTCATACTAATAACTCAGATATCCTACCTCAAATACTTGGTTTAGCAGCGTAGGAAATGTTGTCATTACAACTAAGTGGTAATTGGTTGTTTAGTGGCTCACAAATCTAGAGACAGAGCCCATGTATTCCTGCCTTTCGGCACATGCAACCGTGTGTGTGTGTGTGTGTGTGTGTGTGTGTGTGTGTGTGTGTGTGTGTGTGTGTGTGTGTGTGTGTGTGTGTGTGTGCGTGTGTGAATAGCATAATGTTCTGAATCTGGGCATAGCAGGATAGGCAAACATTATGCAGAAGTGGATGAATAGTAATGCACGTGGGAGAGTTTGTAGAAAAGGGCCGGGTGGGTGGTTAATGGCTGTTTTATGATGCTCTTTTGAGGAACTCTTGTAGTTCTTGAGAATGAGTAGGCTGCATGTCTACAGATAGAAGGTTCACAAAACCTTTAAGTTAGTTTTCAGAATTGTGATTCGGTTACATGAAAGCAAGTTGCACACAACTTACCATGGAGATTTATTCTGTGCAGCTAGCCTACTCCAGACAAGACTAACAGCCAGGCTTGATTTATCCTAGTGCCTTATCTGTTCTGTTCTACATACATTCATTCTGCACATTAAAACATGTTACATTTGAAACATTATTTTATGCTTCAGCTATTCAAAAATAGCAGATATGCAAGCTCACAGCATGGCACTTGCGAGCTTGTAGATCTGCCATTTTTTATGAAAAATGCATGCACATCTTTTGACCCGATTCTATAAATGTCTTATAAATCCTTCTAAGGTTTTTGAAATACGCATGTTTCTATGATCAGTGGTTCTCAAACGTTTTCATGTCAAGGACCCCTAAAATGATATGTATTTGGCCACCAACCCCCATCTCAAAATAGTATGTATCAGGGACCCCCCAGAAGCAAAGATTTTAGTTACAAATGTTCACTTTACTCTCCGTCTCCGACCTGATTTTCAGGTCTTGTTTCTGAGAAAGATTTAAGAGTAGGCTACTTGGAAAGGACAGCATGGGACAAGAGAAAAAAAAAAAAACTTAAAGTGCCAAAGATAAAAGTGCAAAATGTTCGAAAATAGCGGACCTACAAGTTCACAACGTGCAGCGTTGTAGATTGTCTATTTTCAATAGCCTAGCTATAAAATAGGCTTAAAGTGGATTATTAATGTATGTTTTATAATATAATCATTTATATCTGCTCACTTTTCAAATAGTGGAGTAAAAGTACAATATTTGGATACGAGATGTGAAGTAAAAGTACTGAAAACTGGAAATAAAAGTAAGTACAGTACTAAAGTAAATCCACTTAGTTACTTTACACCACTGATACCAGCGACTATCACAAGCCACACACATTTTATTCATAAGCAGCATGATTATGATGGTGACAAAGGTTTTACTCGGCTAGCTATGTATAGTTGTAACGATTAAATTGTGTGCTCTCAGGTGGATTCTCCGGCCTGTTGCTGGGAGACAAAGGTTATGCCTGTCAGACAGTCTTGTACTTACTATCTTTGCAGACCCCAGTGCAACAACAGCACAGCACATAATCATGTACAATCTTGCCCCTGCAAGAACAAGGGCCCAAATAGAAATGTCATTCAGCCGTTTCAAGTCCCATTTCCAGTGCCTTCCCCACTGTCTACATCTTGGCACAAATCGATCAATGTTTGTTGTATATGGCAGTGGTTCTCAACCTGTGGGTCGGGACCCCCAAGAGGGTCCCCAAATGATTTTGGGGGGTCCCAAACCATAAAGTGTAAGTGTATAGACGGTATCTGCACATTTCTACAGTGACATTTTTTTAATACTTGACAAATGAAAAATATAATGACAAATTAAACATTGGCCAAATTGTCAAATATTAGGGGCAGAAATTGTGAATAGAACCTTGTTACACAAAATGTAATGCCTCAACTCTTAGTGCTCGTCAGGGTGGGATTCCCCAGTCAAAATCGGATTATTTTGGGCGCTGCGGCCTGAAAAGGTTGCGAACCACTGGCATACGGAGCCCTGGAGTGGCATTGAGAGAGCGGGGCTCTGTAGTTGTACACCGTGGGTCACATTGGTCAAGCTTCGCAGGCTTGACGCTTAATTAAATTAACTAATAAATAGCAAATAGCAGCTCACAATACTGATGTCCGTGTTGACATCATACTGTAGATGGCTGACATCATAGATGGGCTGATGATGTTATAGACGGTCTTCAACATACTTTGTGTCTATTCTACCCCCACAATAACCTGGTCGATGCTGGGTACCAATATAGACATAGGTAGGTACACAGTGCTGATGTCACAGCACTGATCATATATCCTGACGTCATAGCACCGCTCACTTCAAAAAATGTTATATTCATGTTACATTATGACAATTATTTGAGGGCAACTTTCAGTATCCGCATGGCCAGGTTGGGAATCACTTATATTATAGACCTAATAGTGTTGACAGGAGCCAAGCCTAGAACGCCTTTAAATGAATAATCCAATGTGAGATCACCAGGTTATCACCTTGCGCGTGGCTCCACAACAATAAGAAGTGTCCGGCCCAACACTGCAACACAATGTCACACAGTCAGTCCACTTAACACCAGATAAATGGCTGCTTGTGCGTCCTCCATGTGCAATTACACAGGTGGTTTCCAAACCTTTCAGGTCGAGACCCAAAGGAGAGATTAGACATTTGCCTGGGACCCAAACTACTAAACTAGTGAAAATAGCAGATCTACAAGTGCACAACGTGCCACTTCGAGCAGCGTTGTGAAATTGCAGATTGTCTATTCTCACTAATTCTAACTAATTTTTATGATTTATTTATGGACTTTCTTAGATTGTTTGTTTATTGGTTTTAAAGAGTAATTTTCTCTTTTTTATTATGAAAAGAAAAACTGCTTATATATATATATATATATGTCACGGTTTGTTAGAGAAACAGTACGGTCGAGAAACGGAGCACTCGCCGTGCAGCACGGGGCGGAACAAGCGGTCGCCCACAACAACGTCCTCCAGGCGGAGCCGCTCGATTGTCCACGACATTGCAAGCGGCGCGAAGGCCAGCGGACCTTGGTCCTGCTCTTCGCCCCCGAGAGCCGCAGGCGCGAGTGGCCGCGGTGAATGCAATCGTTATATTTATGCCCTGGCCGTAAGGCCTGGGCAAGCCCACGATAAACGCTCATAGTAAGCTAATGGCTAAGCTAATGGCTAAGCTAATGGCTAAACACCGCCCAGCTAGGCTAGTAAATAAAGAAAGAGAGTCGCAAACGAGTGACGTCAGCGCCTGCACTAGTGAATGGCTGTCTATGGGCTGTCGTCGCCATCTGGTGGTGATTAGTGTGTGGTGAACGACAAAACAAGCGCTCTTACTCTTACCGTCCTGAGTTACCCAAACATACTGTAACATATATATATACATATATATATATATATACATATATATATATATATATATATATGTAAATACTGCTTATAGGATTTTCTTTTTTCTTTAAATGTAGGAGAAGAAAATGGGATTTTTATTCTAGTCGAGACCCAAACAGTGAGTGGGTCACTCACTGTTTGGTTCTCACACATGAAAGACTGGCGAGTCTAAAAGTGTGGTGCATCCCTCTAAAGAGTGGGACTTTTTGGTATGCTTCTGCAATGGCTCATATAATGAAAAATGAAATTACTTTTCCAACATGAACTTTGTTTTTTCCCCGTCTGTAATAAATCATACGAGCAAAGCCGTTCCATAAGTAATCACAATACGGCCTTTTGATCATAATAACGTAAATGGCGTACACAGTGGCAAGCCACAGCCGCCACCTCTATTTTATGTTCATATTTATCCCTGCAAGACCCGAATTAATTTCTACTGGCCAAAAAATAAAAAAATCTGATGGTGTTGTAGGAGTCCTAATCACAGGAAAATGTAATGTTAAAAAATTAAGTAAGGTAAGGTTTTATAGCCATAAATCATAAATCATGCTCTAATTTGCATTTTGGGGATATTTTTCACAATATTAACATATGCATGTGTTCTAGACAAACTAATGATCACGAAAAAAAATATTACAGGCATTTTACTTATGTTTTAGTGAGGAATAGCTTCTGTTAAAAAGTGAGATGTTGTTCGTCCAGACGCTGGAATTTCAACTTCTCTGGGAGGTGTGAATGTCAGCCTCTGTGGGGGGTATTTATATGCAAATATCGTGGCCAATGGCATTGTAATACTAAACAATAGGATTTAATGGTGATGTTAATGTGAAAAAAGAACAGGAAAACTAATTCTAACATTTTTAAAAAAATGATTTATTTTTTTGGCCAAAAAGCAACGCTGTGCCTTGCAGGGTTATTGCTCTGAAGGTTCATTGAAAAAAAAAAAAAAACATACAAAAGGTTGAGTAAAGCCCAAACACATCAGAGGTGCAACTGAGCATGAAAGCTTGCAATGGTAAGTAATCCTTGGGCAAATCAGTGCGCTTTCTGTTATGTCTAGTCGTGATACCAATGCAGCAGATTTAATGAATAGAGTATAACATGCTCTTTGAGGGGGGAACACAAAGCAAACACAGACACAAGCCTTCACTTTGTGGCCAGCAGCACCTACGGTATAACGAAACAATAAAATCGACCTGTGCCGTTTGATATCCACTTTATCTTTTTCCCCTGCTCTGATGAAGACCAGTAGGCTGACTGTTGGGGGTGTTTAGCGTGGTATGGTGCAGTATAGCTACTCAATAAAGGTCTTTCTAAAAATAAAAACATTTTTATGGCGTGGCCGAAGGCCAAGCTGTCTATAGCAAGGTTCTGTGCGTCCACGATGTGCGTGACACGATTAAACAGAAGCACCTTCGGGCCATAAACAAAAGTGAAACTCGTGGAAGTGAAACTTGTGAGTGTGGAGGCGGAAAAATCCCATGCTTCTGAAAATGTGTTATCTTCTGTACATCTCTTAGTAACATCAACTTTTGTACATATACTGTAGGTGAATCCTGCTATAAATGTGCACAATTTCGCACTATCCATCTGTACGTGCATCTGTAGTCCCTGTATATCAAGAACTAGTCGGGGGCGTTAGGGATATTTCACGCTATATTAGTCTAAAAGCGCCACATTTTACACAGATGTAGCCCAGGGCATGCTCTAATGATTTAGCTAGGGCACCCGAGTCGGATAGCGGCCAAATCAAGTTGGGCTCCCATCAACTTTCTATACAGGAGGAAAATACCCAGAAAAGAAATCTGCTTTAAGTAGGATGTGAGGGGTCTAACTAGGGGTTTGTCATGATGCTGAATCCATTGCAAGCATTTGTTTTGCACAAAAAAACATTCCTTGGGCTATAAATGGCCCAAGAAAACGCCCACAAAACGGTGAAAAGTGATGACTCATCAATTTTCATCACTAAACCATCGTTTTCTGGGGCCATTTATAGCCTAAGGAATGTTTTTTGTGCAAAACAAATGCTTGCAATGGATTCAGCATCATGACAAACCTCTAGTTAGACCCCTCGCATCCTACCCAGAAAAAAAAAGGTTTTTCTGGGTATTTTCCTCCTGTATAGAAAGTTGATGGGAGCCCAACTTGATTTGGCCGCTGTGGCGACCCTGAAGCTCGCCGACTCGGGCGCCCTAGCTAAATCATTAGAGCAAGCCCTGAGCTACATCTGTGCAAAATGTGGCGCTTTTAGACTAATATAGCGCGAAATGGCCATGTTACCTCCCTAACGCCCCGACTAAACCGTCTAACTCATAATAACCTCAAACTCGCTGCACATGTCGCAGATGACGCGAGGGAACACCTTGCCTGGCATGGAGCCAGTCGGATTGACACTATTTCAGAAATGTTTTGTTCCGATTCCTGAAAAGTAAAGGTTTTGGACACACAAGTTTCCACCCGACAGCGATGTTTAAATGTTCGGTATGGGGCGTCCCAAGAGGGGGGCAAAGTGGAACTGAGATACTAGGGCCGAAGGTGGAGAACATTTGTAACTCAAATTTTTCTTCTGGGGGGTACCTGGAACTAAATATCTTGAGATGGGCGTCCGTGGCCAAATATATATCATTTTGGGGGTCCTTGACAGGAAAAGGTTTGAGCACCACTGACATAGAAACATATTTAAAAAATTAAAAAATAGTTGCGCTCGGTGCCACGCTGTGAGCTTGTATATCTGCTATTTTTCAATAGTTAAAGCACAAAATAATGCATAAGAACATATGGGGGGCCCGCAGTGAATCCTTATACCCAGGGCCCAGAATTTGGTGTGACACCCCTTGGTATGGGCTCACCATACTGTTGATTTCGTCAACTAAAACTATGAGAATAATGAAAACTAAATAGAAAACCAAACAAAAAATAACCTATAGACTAAAACTAAAAGATTTCAGACGACTAAAATATGACTAAAACTCAATGAAATGTTATTCAAAAAAGTATGGCAAAAACAAAATCAAAATTTGCTGTCAAAGTCAACACCGCCTCGACTGCAGTTAAATTTACTTATCTATCTTCCCATGGGTGCTCCTCTGCTTGATTTCCCCATGCACTGCACCTGAGAATGTTTGATGCTGCTGTGAAAAGGTTGAATCCATTTATTTTTATGCATGAAAGAAAACAAAAGCTGCAGTGTCATTTATAGTAACTACCACGCCAAAACAAATCTATATATGTACTTCCTTTTATGATAGAAGGGCTAGGTGCTCGCGACACACTCACTGGTTGCGTTTTTCATCTTTTAAATGAACACAAATGTTTGTTGTTTTTACTTGTCACTCCACCTCACGAGTGTGTTCGTTAGCGTGAGTGCAAAGACACAAATAGCACATGCCTAACACCCACCTCTTCAAATACAGTAAGATCTAAAGAAAGCAACAGTCACTGTATTGTCATACTTCCAAGCTGGATGCATTTCATAGGCAATAATGAGGTTCATAAAAGTGCATTGGCGCGGGTGCAGACTCTAAATAGCAAAGATCAATGCAGGCTATATATGTTGTATCGGTATATGCTGATGAATTGAACGACCTCCAATGGAAACAAGACCACAAGGGCTTTTTTGGAGTGCTCCTTTTAGGCAGAGTGTTTTGACTGTATTTGTGCTCTACTACATTTCTTGTTTGACTGTACTTGTTAGGGATGGGACGATAAGCAGTATTATCGTGATATAAAACACTCAGGATAATCATATTGTGGAGATTTAATATATTGTGATATCGTCCTCCATCATGCACTGGGATCAATTCAGCTTTTATTTGCCGAGCTGCATATCCGGTACCATTTAAACCCTCTATAATTGGTAAAAGGTACCAATATACGTACATTATACGTACAAGCTCACAACGCGTTGCGTTGCGACGCGTTGTGAGCTTGTAGATCTGCTATTTTTTGGAAAAATGTTCCGCCCCAGAATAATGGACTTTGATTATTGCGATAATATCGTAAAACGCGATTTCTTTTGTCACAATAATCGTGATATGAAATGTTCATAGCGTCCCATTCCTAGTACTTGTACTGTTCTACATTTTGTCTAATACAATATTAAATCAAACAATCAATCAATCAATCAATCAATCAATCAATCAATCAATCAATAGGATTGCCATGAGGATGTACAGAACACGTATCATAATTGAGCTATAGGACATTGCAGAGCTTATAATGTCTAACAAACGTTAGACCAGATGAAAGCACAGTGCTTTGAATGCGACAAAGAATCCATCAAGTGTTGGTTTATGCAATATTCATCCCTGTTGGGGCGGAAACCTTTCAAAACCGCTACTTTTAAGAAATGGAAGAAAGAACCTGGTAAATCCATCTAATACATTGTTACCCAAATGCTGTAGAGGCAGCGAGCACAAAAGCTGATGGGTTCCAAAGCACCAGGTTTAACAATAGCTCATAATACAAATTATAATACATGACAAGTCAGGGCGTATGGCACAGAGATACACAGCAAAGTCCTGAGCGTTCATTTTAGCACGGAGATCTCGTGTTCCGAGATTATACTGTAATTCACCATTGTGAGAAAACACAACAAAAGGATTTGAGATATAAAGTAGGAATTGGAAGGGAGAAAGAGACTTATCCCCATCTCCCCAAACTGTTGTGCAAAACACAAGCAGTTTTGTATTGTATTCATAAACCTTTCAGCAAGAATAATGGGTTTTTATTTTATGGATATTTTCATTTTCATTATTATTAAAGGACCAATTCACCTCTGGGAGAACCAGATCTTATTTTATTGTCGTTTAGGACACGATCAACACAATCCTGAGTTATTTTTTGTGTTCAATCTGTGTTTTTAGATATTTTAGTATTTCAGCATGCTACAAAGCATCATGCTTTATAGCATGCTACAATGCATCATATGGTGCTACAAAGCATGCTTTGTAGCATGCTACAATGCATCATGATGCAAAATGCATCATATGTCCCAGAGGTGAAATGGTCCTTTAAGCAGTCTACTTCACAGACAACGAGAACAAACTAAAAACAACAGGAGCCATCACATTAGACTCATAGATTAAATCCCCAGCATGCAATTTACCGCCGAAAGCTAACGCCGGACGCCATAATGTCGTGACTCCAGCACATCCGCCTCCCTCCTCTGACCTTTAGCTCGTGCAATTGTGCAATATTATTCAACTTCACAATGCCCGCAATCATAAACAGACACTGATAGCATCAGCTCGCTGGACTTGGCACGTACCCAGTTGGCCTGGCATGCATTTCTTGTACAGTGATTTAAATACTTCATGTTCTTCCTAGCACGCCACCCCTCCCCACCTCCCATCTCACCCCTCTTCCCACACCTCGCTGCTGAGGCACCGTTTTAGTTGATCCAAGCTAAATGGCACTGCGAGAGACAACTTTTCTCTCTGCAAGACTCCCAGAAGGCTTTTAAGGAACATTTACACCAAAAGTTCACAAGCACGAGGCCAGGGGAGGATGGGAGGGAGAGAGAGGGAGAGAGAAGGGATGGGACGATAAGCGATATTATCGTTTATCGTGATAAAAAACACTCTCCATCTTGCACTGGGATCAATTCACCTTTTATTTGCAGAGCTGCATATCCGGTACCACTTAAACCCTCTATAATTAGCCAGTAGCTATGCCCCTCCCAAAAAGCTTTTGTCCAATGCTAGCTTAGAATAACTTCCTGCTTGCCAAGGTTTGCCTTGGCAACAGCCTTGGCAAGCTGCCGGTTGCTAAGCTAGCATTGGACAAAAGCTTTTAGGGGAGGGGCATAGCTACTGGCTAATTGGTTAAAAAGTACTTATAATATACGTACTTGATACAGTCTTTTTTTCACTCCCTATCAAATGTCTTTGCCAAAAAATAGCCGATCTACAAGCTCACAACGCGCCGCGTTGCGACATGTAGTGAGCATGTAGATCGGCTATTTTTGGCAAATGTTCCGCCACAGGATAATGGATTTTGATTATCGCGATAATATCGCAAATCGCGATTTCTTTTGTCACAATAATCGTGATATGAAATGTTCACATCGTCCCATCCCTAGGAGAGAGAAAGACTCTCCCCATCATTTTAAGAGGGGATCACTGCCGTTGGCACAGTTCCTCGCAGGGCTGCCGCTCAAAGACACCCAGACGCCTCAGATACTAAACAGTCCCCGGAGTGAGAGCTTACAGTTTGTTCCCTCTCTCTCCCCTTTTGACTCTCTGTCATCCTCTCTCTCCCCTTTTGACTCTCTGTCATCTGTCTCCAGATTCTTCTGTCTCCAGATTCTTCTGTCTCCAGATTCTTCCGTCTCCAGATTCTTCTGTCTCCAGATTCTTCTGTCTCCAGATTTCTTCTGTCTCCAGATTCTTCCGTCTCCAGATTCCTTCTGTCTCCAGATTCTTCTGTCTCCAGATTCTTCTGTCTCCAGATTCATCTGTCTCCAGATTCTTCCACTACGTTTCGTTTATTTGTCACTCTCTCTCACGCACTTTCTATATTTTTTCACAAGGAGGACTTCACCACTTTTCAAACTGTCTTCATATAATAGGTCCTCACTAATGTTCATAATAAAATAGCACAATTTTTTTCTACTCAGTCTGGGTCTCTTAGGAGAGCTGTCAAATCCTTCCACCGGTGACATCATCGTTTGACAGATTTTTTTTAAACAATATTTTTGAAAGAAAATATTTTGATTTTTATTATCACGAGAACAATGGCTTCCACTTGAACATTGCAACTTTTCAGGAATAGAAAGCCTGCAGTTTCTATTAGCTTGCATTTCCTGTTGATGATGTCACCGGTGGAAGGATTTGACCCACCCACAGCTCTCCTATGAGACCCAGACAGAGTAGAATTATTTTTTTGATATTTTATCATGAACATTAAGATATAGGTTGAAAAGTGGTGAAGTCCTCCTTTAACACATTCCCCGCCATTTAACAATACCTTCGTACTCTATGGTGCCTCTGGTCTCCATAGACTTCCATGTAATTCATAGTGCACGGATCATGCACACCCATGCCTAGATAATGCACCACGTGTGTCCACATTGCTTACAGCTTTCAAACAAAAAAATCTGAATGGAAATCCGTTCAGGCATTCATGAGATACAAGCCATTATGTTTTCCTAAAATGTAAACAAAGATGGCTGCCATGTTTGATAGATGGGGTTGCTATGGGGGTTAAACATGCATTTTCGCAATTTCTACCATGCCTACTACATTTTTTGGGGTCCACATTTTTTTTTTCAAAATGGCGGAAATTCTCGGGACTATCGGGCCTGGCAGGGAAAGACATTAAAATAATCTCGGGACTATCGGGCCTGGCATGCAATGAGTTAAAGTCGAGTTGAAATGGCTTTTTTGGGGCAGTTTATTTTGAAGTATCAGACTATCAGTCTGAAACGGAACCCTTTGATTTTCTGAACGAATCAGTAGGGACCAGCCCTTCAGGGGATGGGATGGTTACGTGATGCGTAATGTTTTGTTTTGTATAGCTTCATTAGCCTGCAGACGGCAGGCAGAGGTAGGCGGCCTTGCTTATTATTCTAACCTTAATGTTTTAAGATACATATTTTAGTGTGCTGATTACGTTTACAATGACTAATACACAGTCTGGACGTCATCCTGAATGACATTGAAAACGGAGTAGCTCTATAATTAAAAACAGCTGTGTTTGGAGGAATGCGCAGCAATGGGAATCAAACGGGTCAATGAAATCAACGGTTCATTTATATTCAAGAAGCCCCGTCTGTCATCATGCAGCATGAAATAATTCAGATTTAGCCTTTTATGGACTTTTGATATACAAATACACAAAAATGGTTTATTTTATTTTATTTTATATAAGGAATGCCCATGTGATTACCACGGATAAGCTCTGAACACATTTTTCATTTCACTAGGTCTTTAAACTCTCATTTCTCTTCTGTGTCTGCTCTCCTTTTTCTCTCTGTCTAACGCCTCTCGTTTGTTTTCTGTTTATATGCTGTGGAAACCAGCTCGGCTTGCCTTGAATCCACAAGGGAGAGAGGAAGCACAAGTTTGAGATGTTGTAGAGGTTTGATGATGCTGTCCGCACTCCCACAGCCTCTGTGCAACATCTGACCGTTGTCTACTATTTGTTTGGAGTTTTTATGGCTCAGTTTAGTTTGGCACCGTCTGGTGTGGTTCTGTGCGGCCCATCGGATTCCTTACCTTGCAGTGACGGAAAAAGCTCATAGCCCTTGTTATTGCAATATGTGTTACAATTTTGAGATATTTTTACTTTACTTTATTTCCAATTTCCAATAATCTCGGATTCAAATATTGTACTTTTACTCCACCACATTTATTTGAAAACTTTAGTTACAGGTTACTTTGCAGATCTAAATTATAATATTATAAAACATACATTAACCACTTTAGCCATATTTTATACCTAGGCTATTTGCCGATCTACAAGCTCACAACACGTCGCATCGCTACACATTGTGAGCTTGCAGATCTGCTATTTTGCTAACATTTTGTACTTTTTAACTTTTGGTGCTTTAAGTATTGATGACAATACTTTAGTACTTTTACTCAAGTACATATTGAATTTGGGACTTTGGTAAAATATTTGAGTACTTTTTTCCACCACCGGTGGTTATTTCATCAGCCGAAGTGGACGAGGCAGCAATAGAGGAGTCGACAGAACGGAAAAGTAAAGCCAAACTGAAAGGGTGTGAAGAAGAAAACTAACCTCCAAACAAATAAAATATAGTGATGGGTATTGGCAAGAAGTGCTACGACAACGAAATAAGTAAAAAAAAGCTGCAGTGCTGGATGAATACCCAGAAAGTGAAATGTAGTGACATTGTTAATGAAGGACATTTGGCACCACCTTCCTTCTCTAATGAACCAACAAACAAAGAACAAACAGAGGGGAAACTATGAGAGAACCGTGGGACAGCATCCTGCAAACAACTGGACAGGGCTGCTGATGTTTTTATTCTCATGTCAGGGATTTGTGCCATGCTTTTAATGTCCCTTTGTTAGTTATTTCATCTCTTTTTCTTCCTCCCATGGAACAGGGGGGGGGGGGGGGGGGGGATGAGCCTCTCCGGAGATAATCTTACAAACCGCTGGACCAAACCAAAACTGTCACTATAGGCAAAGGGTTTTTGTTCACATAATCTATACTTGAAATATTTACCTTTTACTTTTTTTATACAATGGAAAACAATGGGGCTCGGCTCGTCCAAATTTGACATCCGTCATCGGCTAGACTCTCTCAGAGCCAAGCTGTCTATAAGGAAGTGAATGGCAGTCGAATCGTGCTTGCCCAATTATGGAGTCGGCAGCAAGAGCCCCATGGACGCGGACACGGCCATCAGTGGCTGTCTCTCAGTATATCACAGATGTCTGCCATGCATCGACTGACCACATGCAGTCCGGGATGAACCACGTGAAACCATGCCATTACTGGTTGATTGATTCATTGATTGAAGAGTTTATTAGCAGTTTGCAATAGAAAAAAAGTACAGTTTCATGACAGCACAAATCACTGGTACAAGGTCAACTAAAAGGAGATCCTAGTAAGCTTTACGGCTTATTTACACAGGAACCACTTTATGTATCTCATATAACATTGAAAGACAGACGGATAGAACATAGTACTTTACATAGGATAACATCAATTACAAAAGCAGAAAAAGGGGAGAAAGGGGGGGGGGGAGGTGGAAACATTGGGGCTTAGTCTATTTACAAGTCTCGAGTAGCAGCCGCCTGAAGGTGACTTTTCATATCAATTTTGAAGGAGGCTAGGGATTTGCACTCCTTCAAGGCTTGTGGAAGGGCGTTCCACATGTTGGTGGTATAGCTGGAGAACGAATTGGAGCCCTTTATAGTATTAAAGCTATACTGTGTAAGTTGCTCAACTTGTGGTCAGTAGCTCTATAGCAAACCTCGGTCGCGTCCGCGTCTTTCGGCCGTTTTTCGGTTCTCACACCCCCGCGTCTGCCTCCACCTCGCCGAGATCTATCTTTTGAGGGGTCCCTGGTTGCTATGCGTTCAGCCATTCCGGAGATACACTCCTTCACCCATGGCTCCCTGTGCAACCGAGTATACAGACACATGGGAGACTACAAATATGGCCGCCCTAGCGACCCCGCTCCAAGATGCGCTGTGATTGGCCGGCAGTGTATAACCCTCGCTGTGATTGGCCGGTAGTATGATGACGTCATTTTGCCGAGGAAATTCTCCCCCCCTCACGGCTCATAGAAAACATATAAAGAGAAGGCTTTTGAAGCTGAAAATAACGGAGTGGGGGTTCTAAAACTTTAGCGATTTAACAGTTAGGACCATTTAAGATTTGTTTTATAAAAAAAGTTACATGGTATAACTTTAAATCTAGTTTGAACATGATTAGTGGAGCTGCCTCTGGTGTTATGATCTGGTCTGGGTCTATTACATTTCAAGAGTAAATACCATCATCTACTGTAAATATCATCACCTGATAGCATGGCCTATTCCCAAGTCGAAACACCAACCGCGTCCGTGTCTTGCTGTGTGGTGCAGCTGTGTTTTTCTGTCTGTCTGCCTGTCTCTCCCTCCACCTGTCCACTCGGACCCCCCATCAACCCATCCATCCTTCAGAACCAAAATGATGGACTGCCTCTCCTCTCGCCACACCGTGGCATCCCCATTCATGAGGGCTTCGGAATAACAAGCCCGAGAGGAACAATCAATACTGTAGCTTCCAGGGACATGCTGGGCCCCTGATTCAGCCCGGGAAAAAGAGTTGGAGAGGCCCTCATTGCGTGCTATAGAGAGAGATCTCTCTCTATAGCGCTAGCTGCTGCTACTCAAAGATTTGCCATTTCAGATCATGACAAGTGACAAGCCAGTGGGCCAATTACATGAGTTATATTTCGTTGTTGTCGGGTGGAAACCGTTTGTTTTGTATTTATCATTTTAAAAATGATTCAAACTGGTGAAAACAGCCGATCTACAAGCACACAACGCCTCGCAGGCTCGCACCGCGATCTGCTGTTTTCATTACTTTTGTACGACGGCCTTGTATGATGAAGCAGGGCTTTGCTTTGCGAAAAAAATTACAAATTTGAAACTTGGAGATGCGAGGTTTCTGCCCGACAGTGATGATTTACTTTGTTGGCTGCCCAGCCCCCAAAATGGAACGAAGGCTGACATTTAATTTTTTTTTTTTCCTAATGGCCGGCCTGGACCGGCCGGGAATGAACCGGCCGTTTGGGAGTTGTCCCACTTTTCATAATAGCCAGCACGTCCCTGGTAGCTTCCCTTCTCCAATGTTCAGTCGGGAAGATAGCTACAGAGTCAAACTAACCATGACTGCCAATTAAAATCACCTGCAAAATAACTAAAAGTAAAAGGGCATCCATTAGCGATCCTATTCAATAGGCCACCACTTAGCGGCTGTTGTGTTTGGTGATAAAACAATAGATCGTTTCACACTTTGACAACATAAATATTGGAAATGGGACCTGAGTTTATTTCTTGTTGCAGTGTTTGTGAATATCAATAGCTAGAACAAGACCCAAACTTGGACACAAGCTGTTCCCTAGCAACACAATTCCACTGACAAGGTCTTTTGTGATGAAGAATAAAGGCGGACAGCATGAGGGACGAAAATGAAATGAAACAGAATAAGAAAGAGAGAGAGAGAGAGCACTCAGCGAAAACACAGATTTTTATCGTTGCAACTAGGCGCGGGCGCGAATAATACGCCCACGGTGAATAAGTGGGTTTCATCAGGGTTGAAAGCCACCGAGAGCCACTTAACTCCCAAAGACCTGGAACGCGCCTGAGTCAGGCTAGATTTTAACGACTTTAACCATTATTTTATGCTTTAACTATTGAAAAATTGCAGATATACAAGCTCACAGCGAGGCTGTGAGCAAGTCTTTTAATATCTTTGACCCGACTTGATTTAAATCCTTCCTTTAAATCTGTGGTTCTCAAAGTTTTTCATGTCAAGGACCCCCAAAATTACATTTATTTGGCTGCAGACCCCATCTCAAAATATGTTGTTCCAGGGGCCCCCAGAAGCAGAGATTTGAGTTACAAAAGTTTGCTTTATTGAAAAATGTGCACAAATTTTCACGATTAAAAAAAAAATAGCAGATCTACAAGCTCGCAGCGCGGCACTCGGTGCCGCGCTGTGAGCTTGTATATCTGCTATTTTTCAATAGTTAATTCAATAATTCAATAATTATAGGCTTAATGCTTAATGTGTCAAATGATCATGAGTAGTATAATAGGCACAGTTTTTTTTTTCTAAAAATAGCCCAGGCATAGTTTTGTTCTAAAAATAGCCCAGGCACAGTTTTTTTTTCTATAAATAGCCCTTCTAAAAATAGCCCTTCTATAAATAGCCCATAGGCATAGTTTTGGTCTAAAAATAGCCTTTCTAAAAATAGACCATAGGCATAGTTTTGTTCTAAAAATAGCCCTTCTAAAAATAGCCCTTCTAAAAATAGCCCATAGGCATAGTTTTGGTCTAAAAATATCCCTTCTAAAAATAGCCCATAGGCATAGTTTTGTTCTAAAAATAGCCCTTCTATTAATATAGGATTATTAATAGTATTTCTAAAAATAATATTTGACATCTGTTAGTGTGTGTGTGTGTGTGGGGGTTAGATGGGGTGGGTGGTTGTGATTGACAGGTGACAGCTGGGGTTAGAGAGGGAGGGGGTGGTGTTGTGTGTGTGTAAGTGGTCCGTGGAAAGGTGTCAATTCTCACAGTTAAAGGTGTTACCAGGGACCCCTTCAACCTTTACAGAGATTCCATATTGTTTTCGTTGTTTGACAGCCCAATCATCAGTGTATTTTGGATTCATGTCAATGTGTGTTTTTCAGATATTTAACCACCATCAAGTCTTAATAAACTACTTAGGCTGCTATTTTGTCACCCCTACACCAAACCTTTTTGCAGAAAACAACCAATTTACAAGCTCACAACGTCTCGCAGCGCGACACATTATGTGCATGTAGATCTGCTATTTTTTTGGGACTATACAGTTCTCAGAATATGAACACTAGGGTTTCAGGCCTGGAACACATTTTGCTGTTTGGGAGGGGCTTACAGTACATGTACAGTATGTAGCAACATATTTGTTTTGTAGGCTAATTTCTGATTTAGCCCTATTCTATAGGTTAGGCCTAAATGGGTTAAACTTCAAGGACTCCTAGTTGGAAGAGATGTAGTAAGGACCACCACTACCTTTTCAGAAATTCCATATAGTTTCATTGTTTGACAGTCAGATGACAGATTGACAGATATTTAACCACTTGAGCCATCAAGTCTTAATAAACTACTTAGTTTGCTATTTTGTTCCCCTACACCATACCTCTTTGCCAAAATAACCAATTTACAAGCTCACATACATTATGTGCATGTAGATCTGCTATTTTTGGGACTATGCAGTTCTCAGAATATGTACACTAGGGTTTTTTAAACTCCAAGGACTCCTAGTTGAGAGAGATGTAGCAGGGACCCCTCATCCTTTTTTTTTTCTGAATTATGAGTGAGAAATACAATGAAAAGAATGCAAGCAACGATGTACCTACAGCGCTGGTATACGCAGTGCACATGTAGTAAGCATATGCAGACAGTGTATGCTTTATCGTCATAACATCTTGTGGATGAATCTACTAGTGAACCCTAATCTGGTAGTTATAGGTGGTACTGTATTAGGCAAAACATCATAAAGGGTAGAACTGGTACTGAACGTAAAAAACTCTGACATGAAATTCATGATCAATCCCTAACATTATACAGTGGTTATTACTAACAACACTCATAAGTTGAGTTATCACACTCTTACATACAATTCTTTTTCCCTAATTATATATTTCAATAGATGACACATCCTGAAATGGTACCTAAGTTACACAAAAAGTCACAATATTACTAACAATGTTACTAACAATGTGTTCAATAGACTAGTGTCAATAAACGAATAGTTTCAACCCTTAATCCTAAAACATCAGCACTCCAACATATTACAGCACAACAAAAGCTAAAACACATGCAACATGCAAAACATGAAACCAAAAAGTCACAATATTACTAACAATGTTACTAACAATGTGTTCAATAGACTAGTGTCAATGAACTAATAGTTTCAACCCTTAATCCTAAAACATCCAATAAGACAGCAGGTATATGGCTATATTATATTCAGTCTGAATAGTAGTTTGACTAATTGAATGAAAACATTTTGCATAGGAAAGAGTACACTGGTAACAGGGCCATAACAATTATAGATTTGCAAACTGTGTAAGGTCTATGACATTAAGAGGAAGATATCCATATTTTAGGATTGCATGCATCATATTGTATTGAAAATGTATAGATGTATTTATTTTTTTGAGTACAGGCTTATAGATGGGCTCTTTTGAGTCCCAAGGCAACCAGCTTGTAGATGTGTTGTTTTGATGGTAATAGCTTACAGATCTACTATTTTTTACTGGGGTGGTGATGTAAGAGTATTATTTCCATAAGAGGTTGCATAATCTACTGGTAATATTGTATGTTTTATCATTTGGCTCGGTAGGGCTATGTATGTTGAATTCAAGGCATTAGTTGCGTTGTCAGTAGTGCTATTCCATCTGTAAGATAATACATGTAATTCTCATTAACATTACAAAATGAGAGAGGAACCAAAGTTATAGATCTGCTATTTTCACTAGTTTGACTTGCTCAACTACTTATAGTTTTATTGCTGAGGTCCAATCTGGCTTTCAATATGTTAAATGATTCAAAAGATCTATCTAACCACATCTTGATCACAAAGTGTAACTTAGTAATACAGTAAAACTTAGTTGGGTTTGTCTGCCAAACCATTTGGTCCCCAGTCATGTTGGATCATTCATTAGGTGTTTTCACTGTATGTAGTGATATGGAACAGAACTGATAATGCACATGAAATTGTACTAATATTACAAAAATGATACAGTGTCAGCTTGTAGATCTAATATTTTGACTGTGATATATTCTCAGCATAAATATGATTGTATGATTGGTATAATCCCTAATCAAATTATAACACAAGCACTAAAGCCATCATAATGTTAAAATTGGTAAATGTTCATCCAGTTACTGTTTTATTCATACAGTCAATTCCCTTTAGGTCTATTAATTCTTACCAGGCTACTGACTATCTCCACATTCAGTATTGGTAAACGAGTTTTTTTTTCTATTATTTTTATCTGATATTAACCCCAACTATGGTCTCTGCTACAACTATATCGACCCATCCCTTAAACATGTTACAATTATATCAACAAAGCGATGACCGATTAAAAATAACCTCATTTTAGTGTTTTAACCACTTGAACCATATTGGCAAAAATGACCGATCTACAAAGCTTTTAGCTATAATGCGACAGACCTGTTACAGGGTGGGGTCTGTGAGAAAATTAGTTTACTCTTTTTGCGTGAACAAATCTCAAAACAGCCTAAATATGGGGGTCTCACTGTGTATAACCTTATGATATGCATGGAACTAACCATGGTCAGTCAATTTACATTGTTTTCACTAAAACATCCCATTACATGAACATGTTAACATTTTTAAAGTTTGTGACATTAGTCCAATACACAGAAAACATTTATTTGTTTATTCGTATATTATCTATAGATGGGTTAAAATACTAGGTATTCCTAAAATTATACTAAATATTGCGTGAAATCTAAAGATTTAACTTGAATGACAGGCGGATAAAAGATTAGTTCCCATACCAAGAGTTGAACCGGGGGCTGCCGGGGTGAAAACCAGGAAATACTAATCGTTAGACCGTATGGGATGCAAATCGTACAAACTGTATAAGTGTACAGGCCAGACTACACAACACAACTATACAACATCAACATGCCTGCATAATATCAAATCAACTACTGTATATTCAGTACAAATATACATCACCAACAGAAATCAGCACCATACTCACTACACATTGCTAGCAGATCCACACAAAAACATAAAAAACACAACTTGTCCATTAACGTAGACACAAAATACACAATATGTTCTAATAATAAAGTGTTCAATAGACTAAATTGCGCAATGCACTATGGGACGTTGGAAAGCCGTGGATATAAAAAAGGAGAATGAGAAGTTTACTTCAGTCTCTTTTTCAAAAATGGATAATACCCATCAATTGGGGCTAGAAAAACAGGATTATGGCGAAGTAGCGACCAATGTATTGTATACCTTCGCTAAAGATGTAGAAGAATCCTTAGGCTTTAACGAGAAAGATGGAAAGCCCACAATCTTTCCCGGAATAATTTTTAAAGATGGAGAATATGTACCCACAGGCATAGATCCCTATTTTGATGGATTTATGCCAGGTCGAATTAAATGGATGAATGATACTAATGGAGGGAAAAATATCCCACCAGATGATCATTCAATGTACGCATCTGAAGCAGCTCTATGCGGCCTTCCACCACAACACGTGTCCAGCAGCAATTCAAACAATGATAGTGCTTTCAATTTTAAATCATCGCAGTTTGCGTGGTTAGGGGAACCGGCTAACATGGAGCACACAGGGGTAGCGGATAATCACCGCTGCGGAGCCTGCCACCTTCTGCTTTCAAAGTTTCTGCCAGGCGATAAACTTTTAAATCAGCATGCATTCTACAGCAGAGGAGAATGTCCGTATCTCAAAGCAAACTATACACCCGACCGGCTAAAGATTGCAATTGGTCAGGAGAGATTCCGTAGAGGATTTATTGCGCATCCAAACATAATCACAGCCCCCGATGCATGGAAACTACCCGAAATGAAATTAACAAACAGGATATATGTGACACTGGCTACACAGGAATGGTGTTACTTGTGCGGACGTTCAGCTGGTAATCATGTGCAAAACTGTTACCAAAAAATGACAGAACTCATACATAGCCTTAACAACGGGCTTCTCGAATTCAAATTATAGTTAAAGTTCTTACAACCGTGATTATACGGTGACATTGTGAATATGTATACATTGGAACCCTTGTGTATTTTAGCTTTTCTGTGTGAGCACTTGCTATGCAAGTGCAAGTGATGGTCCTCATACCTTTAATCATAATGAAAATAATGTTTTATTTGCTGAAAGCTATGTGTAATTAGTTGATGATTGAGTATAATCCTGACTAATAATGTAGAATTGGTTTGAATAGTATGAAAAGAGATCTTACAGCACATGGATGGTTCTACAGCCATGTGTACAGACTGCGTTCATAGCTACACAACCATGTCTTGATTGTACTTATTGTACTATTGTGTAAAGCTAATATTAGTATTAGTTCACCTATGAAAAGAAGAAAAATAAATAAATAAAACACTATATCAATATTATGAGTTTTCTTTCTTCCAAATGTACTTATGATCAGCTTAAAATGGGTATATTGCATATGCATATATGCATATTTGTTAAAATATTTACCACTAAACATTACTAGACATCACTGTGTAGTACAGTGGTAAACACAATTATACACAGGTATTATTTAATAACTGAGCATGAACATGAACACCATAGCTATTGAAAATGGTTCAAAATACATGTATATCATTTTGGCTTACATGTCAACAGGTCAAAGCTAATACAGTAAAACCAACAACCAACAAGTATATCAGTATATATTTTATTAGTAAACAGGAACAAGTATTTACAAGGCTATAATGATATACAATACAACTGACTGAATTCACACACAAAACATCACTATGGAGTACAAAGTGATAATAATTATTCAGTTCCAGCCTACGTCACTGGGGGTGTGGTCCTACAGAATGTATAAATGGTGACAACCATGACTGAGCATGTATAAAGCTCTCCAATTCTCTGATCCCTTTTCTTTTAAATTTCAAAGAAAACTAATTCTTACAAGTAAAATGGACTCTCATCGTTTGATTTACCAGGATAAGGATGATCTGATATGGGATTTGTCTAATGAACGTAAAATGCGATGCCATTTTTCGCCACCCACCCTTTTTCCATTTGTTGATCTGTATACATTGGAAGATGGGGAAACATTATGTTCAGATTTGCATCATGTGAGGGTTTATGCAACTGAATTTAAGAGGTTTGAGACTGCTATCAAGGATTTCACCGAGTATTTGCAATGGGGGAGATGGGTCAAAGATGACTACATCAAGCCCTCGGATATGGTGAAAGTAGATGAATCGATGCCTTCTCGTTTATCGGACGGAGAAGCCTTCCTTATCGATTGTTCACGATCATATTTATGGTTGTTGGTGAGATTCAAGTCAATGGGACCAACTTTTGAAAGACCAAAGACTGTAATGGACAAAGAAATGTATTTTCCAATCCGTTTAGCCTTTCATGCTGGTGATTTGTGGCTTCTGCAGGACGTGCTGAAATTAATCAATGGGTTTTTCAGAAAAGCAAAAGAGACTCGCAAGATGATGTTACTGGATGATCGCCTGAACGGTGTAAATCGTGTAGTATCAGGATTGTCTACAAACTACCTCTCTACAAAGAAACCCAAGCGTATATCCCTGAATAAACCACAACACTTACCGGAATATGACCATAAGCTCGGTTGGATTGATTCCATAAAATCATCTGAAAATTCCATAAAATCACCTGTGTTGGCTCAAGAACTAGAAACCGATGGAACAAAGTAATATGTCACACCAATATGTTGTGTTGATGTCATAATTATGTGATAATTATATTATCACATAATACGTGTTTATGTGTAACGTGTGTAAAGATCTATCACGTTTTCTTGTCAAAAATAAAAATATCAATATTCTATATATTCTACCATCCTACAGTACACACTATAGCCAATCGTTAGATGGCTCCCCTTACTTCTCCAGCATATCTAATAGGATAGTGTTCAGTACATCATTTCATCAAAACATGGTAACCTATTTGGCAATAACTTTATGGTTATGGTCCTATACAAATCTAGACATTTTGTAATTAACCCATATTGTAATTCTGAAGGTCACTAATATTGTACAATAGGTGCTAAATCAAAATAGTATGTCTATTAAAACAAATATTTATATGTTTTTTCAGATCTGCACATGGACTATTGTGGTAACCCTAGTGTTGAGAATGATGACAAGGGGGTCAGATAATATGTAGATGAGTTGAATTGAAGATATTACAGTGATACACAATTTTACTTTTTATTGATGCCTTACAATTTTCAAAATACGTATATGAATATGGAGAATGAATCTATGAGGAATATAATTATGAGGATGGTTAATCTCTAAATGCTTCTAAGTGCCAGGTCTGCTTACTGACCTGTGATTTTCCTATGCAAATGTCTAATAAAGTATCCCTATTCAATCAATCTATGGCTAAGCTAATATTAGTATTAGTTTATTGTTCATATAGGGAGTTTTGAATCAACATGCTGGGTAACAAGAAACGATAATAAAGACAAATCTCGTAATAAACCAACTTTGTTTGTCAATAGTGTTTTTATTTTTCAAAAATGCATGGGGTATAGGCAGTTTGGTAAAAATACATTTGGTAAAATATTCACACACTAAACATTACTATGTGGTACAGTGGTAACACAACTATACACATGGATCATTAAATACCGGTAATTGAACATGAAAATGAACACCTTAGCTATTGCAAATGTTGTAAAATATGTGTATATCATTTTTGGTTACATTAGAAGTGAGCTAAATTGACCCATCTAGTGAAACAAAAAGTAATTTCAAAAAACTATTACAGTAAAACCAACAACCAACAAGTATATTAGTATATTTTTTATTTTTCCAAAATTTACATTTGATCACATTAATGCTGGGTTAATATGGGTTGACCAAATTAGCTATCTAATTATAGGGTGCTCCACCCTCTCTACCAACCACGCCCTATTGCCTTGCTTACACAATATAAGGGTGTTTTGCGTACGGTGCTTTTCACCAGTAACCATGGAAGATTTTGTTGACAAGCCCAACTCTACCACTACTCTTCCAGAGGAAGCTATAAAATATGATTCCAGGGCGGATTTCATGTCTGGCAGTGACACAGATGATGAAGAATACTATCCAGTCCCTGGTACTTCTCCTCCTCCATCACCTGTGGGCTATTCTGCACCCCACTTCTCACCACCGTCTTCACCTGTGAATTACCCTACACTTTCTTCCATCGCACCATATCCATTTAATTCATTTTCAACTCGAAACCAGCACCGTTGTCTGGGGAATATAATGCTTTTGGATACTATAAAAGTATGTGTCTCAAAGCTATTGGATGTGGTAATAATTGACCAAATGAAAGAAAACTGCGAGGGATGTCAAATAGATCATCACAGTCAAACAAACCATCAATGTCTGTATCCATTACCAAGATATTATGTATACAGTCATTTTAATGAATTAATAGAAAGACTGTGGACTGATCGATTTATTTCGGGGATCATGCGTGTGCTGGAAACTCAGGGATTTGATGTCATACCATCCCGAGTGCAAGGAATGTGTGAAGCCTTTATACACGATCTGATGGATGTGGATGATATTCCACAAAAGATCAAAGAGACAGTTCATTTTTATCATGTGTTGGGTGGAAACTCAAAGATACTACTGAACAATCTTGTTACATTTTGGAGTAACTCATCAGCTGTAGAAACATGTACTGGACTATAGCTCTCAATAATGTATATTTTACTGAGAAGAAAAAAGAAGACATATGGTGAATCACCTATGGTGATCATGTTCAATTATTTAATGAACTCTGTGTAAATTATTATTATCACTTTGTTACCCATAGTGATGTTTTGTGTGTGAATTCAGTCAGTTGTATATCATTATATCCTTGTAAATACTTGTTCATGTTTACTTGTCTACATAAAATATACTAATATACTTGTTGGTTGTTGGTTTTACTGTAATAGTTTTTTGAAATTACTTTTTGTTTCACTAGATGGGTCAATTTAGCTCACTTCTAATGTAACCAAAAATGATATACACATATTTTACAACATTTGCAATAGCTAAGGTGTTCATTTTCATGTTCAATTACCGGTATTTAATGATCCATGTGTATAGTTGTGTTACCACTGTACCACATAGTAATGTTTAGTGTGTGAATATTTTACCAAATGTATTTTTACCAAACTGCCTATACCCCATGCATTTTTGAAAAATAAAAACACTATTGACAAACAAAGTTGGTTTATTACGAGATTTGTCTTTATTATCGTTTCTTGTTACCCAGCATGTTGATTCAAAACTCCCTATATGAACAATAAACTAATACTAATATTAGCTTAGCCATAGATTGATTGAATAGGGATACTTTATTAGACATTTGCATAGGAAAATCACAGGTCAGTAAGCAGACCTGGCACTTAGAAGCATTTAGAGATTAACCATCCTCATAATTATATTCCTCATAGATTCATTCTCCATATTCATATACGTATTTTGAAAATTGTAAGGCATCAATAAAAAGTAAAATTGTGTATCACTGTAATATCTTCAATTCAACTCATCTACATATTATCTGACCCCCTTGTCATCATTCTCAACACTAGGGTTACCACAATAGTCCATGTGCAGATCTGAAAAAACATATAAATATTTGTTTTAATAGACATACTATTTTGATTTAGCACCTATTGTACAATATTAGTGACCTTCAGAATTACAATATGGGTTAATTACAAAATGTCTAGATTTGTATAGGACCATAACCATAAAGTTATTGCCAAATAGGTTACCATGTTTTGATGAAATGATGTACTGAACACTATCCTATTAGATATGCTGGAGAAGTAAGGGGAGCCATCTAACGATTGGCTATAGTGTGTACTGTAGGATGGTAGAATATATAGAATATTGATATTTTTATTTTTGACAAGAAAACGTGATAGATCTTTACACACGTTACACATAAACACGTATTATGTGATAATATAATTATCACATAATTATGACATCAACACAACATATTGGTGTGACATATTACTTTGTTCCATCGGTTTCTAGTTCTTGAGCCAACACAGGTGATTTTATGGAATTTTCAGATGATTTTATGGAATCAATCCAACCGAGCTTATGGTCATATTCCGGTAAGTGTTGTGGTTTATTCAGGGATATACGCTTGGGTTTCTTTGTAGAGAGGTAGTTTGTAGACAATCCTGATACTACACGATTTACACCGTTCAGGCGATCATCCAGTAACATCATCTTGCGAGTCTCTTTTGCTTTTCTGAAAAACCCATTGATTAATTTCAGCACGTCCTGCAGAAGCCACAAATCACCAGCATGAAAGGCTAAACGGATTGGAAAATACATTTCTTTGTCCATTACAGTCTTTGGTCTTTCAAAAGTTGGTCCCATTGACTTGAATCTCACCAACAACCATAAATATGATCGTGAACAATCGATAAGGAAGGCTTCTCCGTCCGATAAACGAGAAGGCATCGATTCATCTACTTTCACCATATCCGAGGGCTTGATGTAGTCATCTTTGACCCATCTCCCCCATTGCAAATACTCGGTGAAATCCTTGATAGCAGTCTCAAACCTCTTAAATTCAGTTGCATAAACCCTCACATGATGCAAATCTGAACATAATGTTTCCCCATCTTCCAATGTATACAGATCAACAAATGGAAAAAGGGTGGGTGGCGAAAAATGGCATCGCATTTTACGTTCATTAGACAAATCCCATATCAGATCATCCTTATCCTGGTAAATCAAACGATGAGAGTCCATTTTACTTGTAAGAATTAGTTTTCTTTGAAATTTAAAAGAAAAGGGATCAGAGAATTGGAGAGCTTTATACATGCTCAGTCATGGTTGTCACCATTTATACATTCTGTAGGACCACACCCCCAGTGACGTAGGCTGGAACTGAATAATTATTATCACTTTGTACTCCATAGTGATGTTTTGTGTGTGAATTCAGTCAGTTGTATTGTATATCATTATAGCCTTGTAAATACTTGTTCCTGTTTACTAATAAAATATATACTGATATACTTGTTGGTTGTTGGTTTTACTGTATTAGCTTTGACCTGTTGACATGTAAGCCAAAATGATATACATGTATTTTGAACCATTTTCAATAGCTATGGTGTTCATGTTCATGCTCAGTTATTAAATAATACCTGTGTATAATTGTGTTTACCACTGTACTACACAGTGATGTCTAGTAATGTTTAGTGGTAAATATTTTAACAAATATGCATATATGCATATGCAATATACCCATTTTAAGCTGATCATAAGTACATTTGGAAGAAAGAAAACTCATAATATTGATATAGTGTTTTATTTATTTATTTTTCTTCTTTTCATAGGTGAACTAATACTAATATTAGCTTTACACAATAGTACAATAAGTACAATCAAGACATGGTTGTGTAGCTATGAACGCAGTCTGTACACATGGCTGTAGAACCATCCATGTGCTGTAAGATCTCTTTTCATACTATTCAAACCAATTCTACATTATTAGTCAGGATTATACTCAATCATCAACTAATTACACATAGCTTTCAGCAAATAAAACATTATTTTCATTATGATTAAAGGTATGAGGACCATCACTTGCACTTGCATAGCAAGTGCTCACACAGAAAAGCTAAAATACACAAGGGTTCCAATGTATACATATTCACAATGTCACCGTATAATCACGGTTGTAAGAACTTTAACTATAATTTGAATTCGAGAAGCCCGTTGTTAAGGCTATGTATGAGTTCTGTCATTTTTTGGTAACAGTTTTGCACATGATTACCAGCTGAACGTCCGCACAAGTAACACCATTCCTGTGTAGCCAGTGTCACATATATCCTGTTTGTTAATTTCATTTCGGGTAGTTTCCATGCATCGGGGGCTGTGATTATGTTTGGATGCGCAATAAATCCTCTACGGAATCTCTCCTGACCAATTGCAATCTTTAGCCGGTCGGGTGTATAGTTTGCTTTGAGATACGGACATTCTCCTCTGCTGTAGAATGCATGCTGATTTAAAAGTTTATCGCCTGGCAGAAACTTTGAAAGCAGAAGGTGGCAGGCTCCGCAGCGGTGATTATCCGCTACCCCTGTGTGCTCCATGTTAGCCGGTTCCCCTAACCACGCAAACTGCGATGATTTAAAATTGAAAGCACTATCATTGTTTGAATTGCTGCTGGACACGTGTTGTGGTGGAAGGCCGCATAGAGCTGCTTCAGATGCGTACATTGAATGATCATCTGGTGGGATATTTTTCCCTCCATTAGTATCATTCATCCATTTAATTCGACCTGGCATAAATCCATCAAAATAGGGATCTATGCCTGTGGGTACATATTCTCCATCTTTAAAAATTATTCCGGGAAAGATTGTGGGCTTTCCATCTTTCTCGTTAAAGCCTAAGGATTCTTCTACATCTTTAGCGAAGGTATACAATACATTGGTCGCTACTTCGCCATAATCCTGTTTTTCTAGCCCCAATTGATGGGTATTATCCATTTTTGAAAAAGAGACTGAAGTAAACTTCTCATTCTCCTTTTTTATATCCACGGCTTTCCAACGTCCCATAGTGCATTGCGCAATTTAGTCTATTGAACACTTTATTATTAGAACATATTGTGTATTTTGTGTCTACGTTAATGGACAAGTTGTGTTTTTTATGTTTTTGTGTGGATCTGCTAGCAATGTGTAGTGAGTATGGTGCTGATTTCTGTTGGTGATGTATATTTGTACTGAATATACAGTAGTTGATTTGATATTATGCAGGCATGTTGATGTTGTATAGTTGTGTTGTGTAGTCTGGCCTGTACACTTATACAGTTTGTACGATTTGCATCCCATACGGTCTAACGATTAGTATTTCCTGGTTTTCACCCCGGCAGCCCCCGGTTCAACTCTTGGTATGGGAACTAATCTTTTATCCGCCTGTCATTCAAGTTAAATCTTTAGATTTCACGCAATATTTAGTATAATTTTAGGAATACCTAGTATTTTAACCCATCTATAGATAATATACGAATAAACAAATAAATGTTTTCTGTGTATTGGACTAATGTCACAAACTTTAAAAATGTTAACATGTTCATGTAATGGGATGTTTTAGTGAAAACAATGTAAATTGACTGACCATGGTTAGTTCCATGCATATCATAAGGTTATACACAGTGAGACCCCCATATTTAGGCTGTTTTGAGATTTGTTCACGCAAAAAGAGTAAACTAATTTTCTCACAGACCCCACCCTGTAACAGGTCTGTCGCATTATAGCTAAAAGCTTTGTAGATCGGTCATTTTTGCCAATATGGTTCAAGTGGTTAAAACACTAAAATGAGGTTATTTTTAATCGGTCATCGCTTTGTTGATATAATTGTAACATGTTTAAGGGATGGGTCGATATAGTTGTAGCAGAGACCATAGTTGGGGTTAATATCAGATAAAAATAATAGAAAAAAAAAACTCGTTTACCAATACTGAATGTGGAGATAGTCAGTAGCCTGGTAAGAATTAATAGACCTAAAGGGAATTGACTGTATGAATAAAACAGTAACTGGATGAACATTTACCAATTTTAACATTATGATGGCTTTAGTGCTTGTGTTATAATTTGATTAGGGATTATACCAATCATACAATCATATTTATGCTGAGAATATATCACAGTCAAAATATTAGATCTACAAGCTGACACTGTATCATTTTTGTAATATTAGTACAATTTCATGTGCATTATCAGTTCTGTTCCATATCACTACATACAGTGAAAACACCTAATGAATGATCCAACATGACTGGGGACCAAATGGTTTGGCAGACAAACCCAACTAAGTTTTACTGTATTACTAAGTTACACTTTGTGATCAAGATGTGGTTAGATAGATCTTTTGAATCATTTAACATATTGAAAGCCAGATTGGACCTCAGCAATAAAACTATAAGTAGTTGAGCTAGTCAAACTAGTGAAAATAGCAGATCTATAACTTTGGTTCCTCTCTCATTTTGTAATGTTAATGAGAATTACATGTATTATCTTACAGATGGAATAGCACTACTGACAACGCAACTAATGCCTTGAATTCAACATACATAGCCCTACCGAGCCAAATGATAAAACATACAATATTACCAGTAGATTATGCAACCTCTTATGGAAATAATACTCTTACATCACCACCCCAGTAAAAAATAGTAGATCTGTAAGCTATTACCATCAAAACAACACATCTACAAGCTGGTTGCCTTGGGACTCAAAAGAGCCCATCTATAAGCCTGTACTCAAAAAAATAAATACATCTATACATTTTCAATACAATATGATGCATGCAATCCTAAAATATGGATATCTTCCTCTTAATGTCATAGACCTTACACAGTTTGCAAATCTATAATTGTTATGGCCCTGTTACCAGTGTACTCTTTCCTATGCAAAATGTTTTCATTCAATTAGTCAAACTACTATTCAGACTGAATATAATATAGCCATATACCTGCTGTCTTATTGGATGTTTTAGGATTAAGGGTTGAAACTATTAGTTCATTGACACTAGTCTATTGAACACATTGTTAGTAACATTGTTAGTAATATTGTGACTTTTTGGTTTCATGTTTTGCATGTTGCATGTGTTTTAGCTTTTGTTGTGCTGTAATATGTTGGAGTGCTGATGTTTTAGGATTAAGGGTTGAAACTATTCGTTTATTGACACTAGTCTATTGAACACATTGTTAGTAACATTGTTAGTAATATTGTGACTTTTTGTGTAACTTAGGTACCATTTCAGGATGTGTCATCTATTGAAATATATAATTAGGGAAAAAGAATTGTATGTAAGAGTGTGATAACTCAACTTATGAGTGTTGTTAGTAATAACCACTGTATAATGTTAGGGATTGATCATGAATTTCATGTCAGAGTTTTTTACGTTCAGTACCAGTTCTACCCTTTATGATGTTTTGCCTAATACAGTACCACCTATAACTACCAGATTAGGGTTCACTAGTAGATTCATCCACAAGATGTTATGACGATAAAGCATACACTGTCTGCATATGCTTACTACATGTGCACTGCGTATACCAGCGCTGTAGGTACATCGTTGCTTGCATTCTTTTCATTGTATTTCTCACTCATAATTCAGAAAAAAAAAAGGATGAGGGGTCCCTGCTACATCTCTCTCAACTAGGAGTCCTTGGAGTTTAAAAAACCCTAGTGTACATATTCTGAGAACTGCATAGTCCCAAAAATAGCAGATCTACATGCACATAATGTATGTGAGCTTGTAAATTGGTTATTTTGGCAAAGAGGTATGGTGTAGGGGAACAAAATAGCAAACTAAGTAGTTTATTAAGACTTGATGGCTCAAGTGGTTAAATATCTGTCAATCTGTCATCTGACTGTCAAACAATGAAACTATATGGAATTTCTGAAAAGGTAGTGGTGGTCCTTACTACATCTCTTCCAACTAGGAGTCCTTGAAGTTTAACCCATTTAGGCCTAACCTATAGAATAGGGCTAAATCAGAAATTAGCCTACAAAACAAATATGTTGCTACATACTGTACATGTACTGTAAGCCCCTCCCAAACAGCAAAATGTGTTCCAGGCCTGAAACCCTAGTGTTCATATTCTGAGAACTGTATAGTCCCAAAAAAATAGCAGATCTACATGCACATAATGTGTCGCGCTGCGAGACGTTGTGAGCTTGTAAATTGGTTGTTTTCTGCAAAAAGGTTTGGTGTAGGGGTGACAAAATAGCAGCCTAAGTAGTTTATTAAGACTTGATGGTGGTTAAATATCTGAAAAACACACATTGACATGAATCCAAAATACACTGATGATTGGGCTGTCAAACAACGAAAACAATATGGAATCTCTGTAAAGGTTGAAGGGGTCCCTGGTAACACCTTTAACTGTGAGAATTGACACCTTTCCACGGACCACTTACACACACACAACACCACCCCCTCCCTCTCTAACCCCAGCTGTCACCTGTCAATCACAACCACCCACCCCATCTAACCCCCACACACACACACACACTAACAGATGTCAAATATTATTTTTAGAAATACTATTAATAATCCTATATTAATAGAAGGGCTATTTTTAGAACAAAACTATGCCTATGGGCTATTTTTAGAAGGGATATTTTTAGACCAAAACTATGCCTATGGGCTATTTTTAGAAGGGCTATTTTTAGAAGGGCTATTTTTAGAACAAAACTATGCCTATGGTCTATTTTTAGAAAGGCTATTTTTAGACCAAAACTATGCCTATGGGCTATTTATAGAAGGGCTATTTTTAGAAGGGCTATTTATAGAAAAAAAAACTATGCCTATTATACTACTATCATGAAGCTGTAGTTTGATCGGTGCGGAGATGAAAGGTGCATGAAAAGTCTCCTGCTCTCGCTTTGAGCGATCGATCACTCCCTCTCGTCGACGCCCCCCTCAGAGTACACGGTGTGTGTGAGAAAAGAGACACAGAGAGAGCTGTGACATGTAGTCCCACATTAAATGAGCAATAAAATGCCCGATCTGCCCACAAGGCACACAAACTCCTTTGTTTGGATGTTGTCTCCTCGTTGAAATGAGTTTGACCTTCTCCTTTCTTGGCCGCAGCGCTAACGAGTGCAAATTAAATAATGATGCTGAATTTATGCCTTCATTAATTCGACCATCTGTGCAGTTATGTCAATACTGCACGTTTGCCAGGGTGCTGACATAAAGATAATCATTTCTTATGGTGGGGAGCGTTTAAAAGCTATATCAAATCCTATCACACCGTGATGCAAAACTAAGAGTCTAAAAGGCCCACTATCAGCCGAGTTACACCCAACCTGACTATGGTGGTGTGTATGTGCGCACAGTATGTAAACAACAGCTAATGCTTAAAATGACGTTGAATACATTGTACTGCACATTGCAACACATAATTGCGGCATTTACCCGTACCATGCCCATTTTAAAAACATTTATATTATGGCTGTAGTACAGAGGTCTTCAACAGGGGGTCCGGGACCACTAGGGGGTCCTCAGAGTTACTACAGGGCGTCCTCCAAGTCTTTGTGTGATCATGTTTGATCACTTGAACCCTAGCATCCCTATTCGTAGTGGAACATTAGCCAAAAATAGCTGATCTACAAGCTCACAACGCCTCGCAGAAGAGGTTTGGTGTAGAGGGAAAAGAAGAGCAGACTAGTGACAGTTCAAGTGGTTAAATATATGAAAATACACATTAATCCAGCCTACACAGATGATAGTGCTGTCAAATCTAAATTGTATAAGAAATAATCCATGTACATTTTTAATCTGCAACTGTACGATATGTAGTGGGGGTCCCTGCTTCATCTCTCTCTCAACTAAGGGGTCCTTGGCCTGAAAACGTTGAAGACCCTTGCTGTAGTAGATCTATATCTACCTCTTGGCCTGAGGGTGCTGTTTGTGGATTTAACCAAATGGTTAAAGGTTCATCCTTCAGGGAGCATTAATGAATCTGCTCAACAAATGTCATGGAAAATTCCCTCAATTTGATTCGGGCCCAAGGATGGCACTAGATCCTTGGGTTTCCAAATTCAGTAGGGGTCATCCCGTGGAGAACATGAAGGTTCACAGCCAATTCCATGGCACAATTCAGACAGTTTTCAAGATCGTGTTATACAGTATGGACGAAAGTGTTGGACGGACAAGACACACCAGATATCTATCTCATAATCTAAAAAGCTATTTGCAGTATAAACCCTATTGATTTTCCCCTAGCACCGCTTTTATGCCAACTGTTCTACTTGTTTTCTGTCTGCCATATCAGACTTTATTTTTTTGTTATTGTACTTTATTTCATTTCACTTTCTCTCGTTGCCAGCTCTCTGGCAATGTCATGGTCAAACCAGTTTCTAACCGTGTTCTCTCTCTTGTTTCCAGCCCGAGGAATAAATATCAAAGTGTAACAAACAAGCATGCATGAAGCCGCATTTATATGATTATGGAGATATCTGCTTGGGTGCAGCTTTGCCCGCACCCAAGTGGTGAAAACAACACGAGTGCACGCTTCACTATGGCAGCTGAACTTAAAGTTATACCATGTAACTTTTTTATAAAACAAATCTTAAAATTGTCCTAACTGTTAAATCGCTAAAGTTTTAGAACACCCACTCCGTCATTTTCAGCTTCTAAAGCCTTCTCTTTATATGTTTTCTATGAGCCGTGAGGGGGGGAGAATTTCGCGGCAAAATTACGCCATCTGCATCATCTGTATACGTTGTGTATATGTTGGCCAATCACATCGCGGATCATACACACATGATACACTACCGGCCAATCACAGCGTATCTGCCGTCTCTTCAGGAAGTAGCCTCCCTCAGCTACAGTGTTTACGATGGTGAAGGATTCTTAACCTCTTAATCCCCAAATCCTGGCCAGAAAATTACGTTCTACCCCTCCACGGATTCGTATCAGTCGCGGTGGTTTGCGGCGCCGCTCCGGTGGTCCGCGGCGGTGGTCAGTGACGACTCCGGGCGAAAAACGGCCGAAAAAAGCAATACCGCTACTGACCACTAGTTTAGCAACTTACACAGTATAGCTTTAAGCAGGCAGGCGGCAGGCGCTGCACAAATCTGAGACCTTGTTGTTGTCTCCAAAAGTTCAGTTAATAATGACACACCCCCTTATGCGCCTCTTCTGCACCGCATCAGCACACGATGACTCACCGAAACATGGAACACATACAGTACAGGCATTCAATTTGTTGATGATCACAAGGCGAGAGAAATAGAGTCTCGCCCACACATGCTATGAGACGATCATTACGACTGTCTGGCTCGACCACCTTATGGATCCTTATGGACCTTATGGACCCTATGAAAACTTCCACCGGCTGTCTGTCTGCCTGTCTGTCTGTCAATCTGTCCGTCACGTCACGTCACGTCACGTCACACTTTTGGCCCTACTCTTATGTCCGGCACCGTTGCCCCTATCCATGCCAAACTTTGCACACACACACACTCCCTGGCTGCCAAACCACAACCTCCAACCCTGACTTCTCACATGGCCCTCTTCTAGCGCCACCATGAGGCCGACTTTTGCAAAACACATTGTTGGACACTGCTCCTACAGATCTTGGCCTAAAATCACACAAAGCGGTACACAGTAAAGTCATGTCATCAACATGGATCTGTCCCATTTCCCATATTCCCTCCTGATTGGCTACAATTGCCTTCAAAAGTTAGTGTATGCGACCTGACGGTCGCTTATCTCCCGATTAGGTAGTCTTACTGGTATAATATTTAATTACACTCCGATATGAGTTTACAAGTAAAGTTGGACTTGTATGACATACTACAGCTGCCGGTAAGTGCATATCTACAGAGACTTTATAGAGAGAGACAGAGCGGTTGTATACCCCAGTGTCTTTTATGTTATGAGGGAGCTTTGCAGCCCTGACTGCCTGACTGTGCAGTATTGCCTTTCCCGCACAGGGGCGTCACAAGCGGGGGGGAGTGGGACTGAGTTACTAGGGCCCAAGGTGGAGGGGCCTTAATTATTGTATACAGTACTTTAGCTATTGAAAAATAGCAGATATACAAGCTCACAGCAGGGTTAGGGTTAACTGCGAGCTTGTAGATCTGCTATTTTTGAAACGTTGTGAAAATGTGTGGAAATATATTTCTTTTTTTAAGCGAACATTTGTAACTCAAATTTTGCTTCTGGGGGGTCCCTGGAACTACCCATAATTGCTGGACTATAAGCCTCACCTGAATATAAGCTGCTCCAGCTAAATTTAGAACAAAAAAACAAATGTTTACATATATAAGCCGCACCAGACTATAAGCCGCAGGTGTCCTTCCTGCTTCCCGCTAGAGCGCCGTTAGCTGTAAAAATCTCTATATAAGCCGCACCTTTGTATAAGCCGCAGGGTTCAAAACATGGGAAAAAAGCTGCGGCTTATAGTCCGGCAATTACGGTACATATTTTTAGATGGGGTTCTGTGGCCAGATACATATCATTGTGGGGGTCCTTCACATGAAAACGTTTGAGCATCACTGACATAGAAACATAGGTTTCAAGACTTGCACAAATCTTCACGATTTTTCAAAAATAGCAGATCTACAAGCTCGCAGCGCACGCTGCAAGCTTGTATATCTGCTATTTTTCAATAGTTAAAGCACAAAATAATCCAGTGAATCATTGTACCCAGGGCCCAAAATTTGGTGCGACACCCCTGTTCCCGCAAACACTGTCTCCGAAGCCGGAATTATTTTATATAATTGCATCAATGAGCCAATTTTACTGTTGTACAGGTATATTAGCCATGAATGTTTATGCGCTTATGAATCTAATTTGTCTCAGCATGCTCCCTGCAGACTTCCCCAATAACACCTGCGTGTGTGAGTTTGAGTGCGTGGTTGTGTGCTGGGTGCTTTACCAGTAAAGTGAGTGCGCTTGCGCGTGCACATTTGTGGGTGTCTGTGGACGTGTGTGTGACCGTGAATGTGCATGCAGGCATTTTGAAATGTGTGTTTATGTGTGTTTGCGGGCATCTGTGTTCACGGGCATTGTTGTATGTGTCGGTTTGTCTAACTGAATCATAATGCACTCTCTTTAGAAATCAAAACAATGTTTAATTGCCTGACTCTTTTTTCTTCATCACATTAACACTGATTACTTCTGCAGTGGGTAATTTCTATTGAATTATTATTCTAAGTGAAAATGTTAAAGTGCTGGCATTGACGCATTTAAACATAAACAGGGATCTCTCCATAGATAGGCCTAGGGTTTATCCTGTTCTTTCTGCCCATGTTGGAAATGACAGGACAAACCCTATTAAAACTAATTCTGCTATGTACATTTGTGTATTGTGCATATTTAACCTGCCGACTCTGTGGGTTTTTGTGTTTTTATGGTAGTTTTAAAATGAAAAAAGTAAGTGAGTCACTTTACCCCTTTGATGTCTCTGGTCTGTCTCTGTTTCCCCCGGTGCTGGGGTTAGGTAAAGTGAGACACAAGACCATTTTTATTTTTTTAAACAATCATATTTTCACTGCCTTTTGTCTTGAATACATTCTGATGTTAACTTCCATTGTTAGGAAACATCCCAAATTAGTGGGAAATGTGTAAATATTTACTGATATATATTTTAGTTTGCTGGAGGGGAGCAAATGTAAAAAGTGTCTCAGTTTACCCCACTCTCCCCGAATACATTTTTATTAGATCTTTTTGACTAATCATTGTGAGAAAGTAACAGGGGCAAATAGAGATAAAGACGGGACACTCGACATGATGGTTGTGGGAATGCACAATATGGTCTGCTGCAAAATTGAAATATTGGAACCAATCCCCATATAATATAGGTATATCCATATCACAAGAGACGGCACTCTTTCAGACCTCTGCACTAAACCAATTATTCTGGTGCTGTGCAGAATCTCAGGACTATAAATCAGGTCACCACTCATCACAAACCCTCACTTTATCCAGACAAAGCAAAGTCTCACCTTTTACCTTTTATCATTCCCTCCACCACACTTTTATACCTTTTTTTCCATAGTTTTCCGCATTTCTTTTCTCCCCAAAACACTGACCAAAAGTTTCCGATGCATTACAGTACATCATATCAGTTTGGGGGTCCTTGGCACTAAAAACTACTAGCCTCGGTACCCAGGATTTTATTTTCATTTGCGTTCGACTCAAAACGCCCCTCTAGTCCAGTGGTCTTCAACGTTTTCAGGCCAAGGACCCCTTAGTTGAGAGAGAGATGAAGCAGGGACCCTGCTATAGATTCCATATAGTTTCATTAATCATTGTTTGACAGCACAATCATCAGTGTATTTTGGATTCCTGACAATTTGTGTTTTCAGATATTTAACCACTTGACGTCATTACCAGGACGTCATATGGACTTATGGCTTATTGTTATTGTTTGGTCATGGTTTGACTTGATCTGGCCCCAATCGAGCCCCAATTATTACGCATTATTACTTTAAACATTGGATATTGATGGAAAGGAAATGTCAAAAGATTGTGTGTGAGTGCGTGTGTGTGTGTGTGTGTGTGTGTGTGTGTGTGTAACCCTTTCAAAAACAGCAGATCAATAGCTTGTAGATTTTCAATAGCTAAAGTATATAACATAATTCCAGGTCTAAATGGTTTGAGATGGAACCTCTGGCAGCAAACGCGTCGGAGCGACCCCCAGCACTACGAGGATGAGGCTGCATGTCCTCGGATCACGTCCCGAGGGGCTCTACTGTATAGTTTGTGTGCGGCATGCGTGTGAACGTGTGTGGCCTTCCCCCGTCTCCCTCTACGACTACCGCTAGCCCCCAGCCATTGCAATTAAATACAGCATGCGCATTCAAAGCCGCGTATAGCCCAGAAAGATAAGGATTACGCTGCATGTGTACTGTATATAATGAGGATTACGCACATAATGAATAAACAGAATAGAGGGCTAATCTCCGATTATGGTATACATATGGTATACATTTTGAATGCACTGGGGACTGTGTGGCTCAGCGATATGTTGTTAAGTCAGACGTGATGCGACGTATTGATTATATGAGGTCAACAGTTGGCAACCTTTGCTTGTAGCTAGGGTTCTATTTGTAGGGGGTGGGGGGGATAAACAGGTGGGCGGAGAAGAAAAAAAAACATCGATTCCCAGTCCGGACGACCTTTGCCACGTGTCACTCCCCATCTCTCTCCCCATTTCCTGTCAGTCTACTATCCTATTAACCCATTTAGGCCTAACATTTGTGGATGCTTTAACTATTGAAAAATAGCAGATATACAAGCTCACAGTGCGGCACCGAGTGCCGCGCTGCGAGCTTGTAGATCAGCTATTTTTTAAAAAGTCGTGAAAATGTGTGCAAATCTTTGAATATATGTATTTTCAAAGCAAACGTTTGTAACTCAAATTTTGCTTCTGGGTGGTCCCTGGAACTAATTATTTTGAGAAGGGGGTCCGTGGCCAAATACATATCATTTTGGGGGTCCTTCACATGAAAAGGTTTGAGAACCACTGACATAGCAGTCTCTCAAGAACAGACTAACTGAGCTCCAGTTAAGTGAAAAGGACCTTTTCTTAGATGATGGCTGGCCAGATTGCTCACATAGAAACGTAGGTTTTTAAAAAAATCTTAGACGGATTCAAAAGACACTTAGAATAGAATCGGGTCAAAATTCTAATTTTCACGATTTTTCAAAAATAGCAGATCTACAAGCTTGCAGCGCGGCACTCGGTGCCGCGCTGTGAGCTTGTATATCGAAAGGCAGATACTGAAATCTCCACAAGGGCATAAAAGTGACACATAGGCCAGCTGTACAGACAGACGTTTACACCGGGTATTGCATAACCGGGTGGGTTATTATACATTCCCAGCTTGCATCGTTCAAGTTTAGACCACTCTAGTCAAACATAATAATCAATCAAACATATCAGCCCATCTGCATTTTCCAAAAGGAAATGCTACATGCATTTGAATTCAGTCTGTTGTTTTACTTAAATGAAATTATCAATACTGCAATGTACTGTAGAAATACTATGATACAAGTAAAAGTCTGGTATTCAAAATCTACCTAAGTAAAAGTACAAAAGTATTGGTATCAAAATGTAGCCAATGAAGTACCAAAAGTAGAAAGAACTCAGAAGAAAAAAAGCAGAATGTCTGATTTCACAAGTTTTCAAAATGTATAAAATGTTTCTAGCCAAAGTTTAAAAACTGCTGAAGTGGTTAATATATGTTTTGTAATAATAATTAAATTATACTAGTTTTCATATAATTGTTGTGGAGTAAAAGTACAATATTTGCAGCTGAGATGTAGTGGACTGAAAATACTCCACTAAAGTAGAAAATCATCAACATTGTACTTAAGCAACAGTACTTTTAAATGTACTTAGTTACTTTACACCCCACACACACACACACACACACACACACACACACACACACACACACACACACACACACACACACACACACACACACACACACACACACACACACACACACACACACACACACACACACACCAGCGTGGGGAAATAAAACACAGATGGCTAAAGCGCGGCTTTCTGTCCCAGCTCCTGGGGTTAAAATGGTTCAGTCAGCGGCACATGGGCCGTCTCCCCGTCGTTTCCCCGGGGCCTTTTGTCGTCTCCAGCCGAGAAGCCTCCTCACCTCCCCCCGCCGGTGAACCATCAAAACCACTGACCTTTTGGTTGTTGTTCAGCTGCAACTCGGTTGTTCAGAGTTCAAGCGTCTAGATACTCCTGTCAGTATAGACCCCGAAGACGTCCAGGAGGAACAGTACCGCTGCTGCCTCGGAAGCTCAGAGCTCAAACTTTTTTTTTGGCAGACATGTTCGACTCGCTTCGAAAAGGGCACCGCCTCAGAGACTTCCTGTTCACACACCATTCTGACGCTTTTTGCTCATGACCTGAATCCGGGGAAAGGTGCCTTGGCATTAAAAGTCGACAGTCTGCGCCGGACTCTCTCGAATTGTAACGACGAAACAGCTATTTGTATCGTTATCATTTGTTACGTGCATAATGCACATATTATGTGCGCTGAGAGACAATCAAGTTATGGAGCGTACAAGGCCCCGATGTCTTTGTTATTCAAATCTGTCTGGTGGGAGATGAAGTGCAATGAAGCACAGGTGGGGAAATGGATCATTCTAATGGGGAACACAGCTGAAGCAAAACAAGTTTCCCAAGGAGTTCACTGGGGAAAAGGGTGTGTGTTAATGCGGGCTTCACTTCCTCCGATCGCACACAGCTGATTCAAATCACAAAGCACCAAGTAATCACCATGCAGAGATTCAGGTGTCACAGGCTCACAGCAGCAACATCAACAAACAGTCAGAATGAAACAGCTAAGAGGAACAGGAAGTGATGCCCACATTTAACGCAAGGGATGGGACACTGGGAACTTGTGTTTGCTTTGGGTGGTGTCAAGATATGCCATGGGATTTGCTTGCGCACCTTCAGGCTTCCCAGAGGATGAACCCTATAATGACTCTGGTCATTAGGCCAAAATAATTCTGATTTCACAAGACCTCAAAATTAGGTATACAGTTAGGACGATATATGTTGGAGACACCATGGCACTTCCTTTAGCACCCTTATGCCATACATAGCATACTAGAATGTGCAAGATATCTCTAAAAAGAGATCAGAGCCCTTTCAGAGAGACACACACACACACACACACACACACACACACACACACACACACACACACACACACACACACACACACACACACACACACACACACACACACACACACACACACACACACACACACACACACACACACACACACACACACACACACACACACACCCAATCCCTTGCGCACGCATGCATGCACACACACACACAGTCTTCTAGATTCATTAAAGATCTGAAACTGTGTTACACATCCATTTTCCACTTTAAGACCCCTCAGGATTTTATATACTGCATATTATTTGTTATCTCTGCCACAGTTGGTCTGTCGGTCCAACATTGTTAAGTGCACTCAGAGAGCTGGTTGTGGCATATCACATAATAACATGCTTGTTATGCTCAATACCACAACAGAACTTTAAAGCAAATAAACACAGAGAGGTGTCTGGGTGTATTTTTCTCCAAAAGTTGCCTTTGAATTTTATTTTTTTATTCCTAGTTTTTAATGCCCACTACTATCATGTCCACCCTTGTGATTTGTGAGTGCTTTGTTTTCCTTTTAACTGTGTTAATTTAATGCCGTTGTGCCACCTGTAGCTTGTTATGGCCACCCACACGTATTTTCATGCTCTGTCCATACTCCTTTGCTGCCTTGTTTCATTGTGGACACAGAAAAATGGAAAGAGACATAAGTCACTCCAGGTGACTTTACTCCAGGCGAAGGAGTTTAAGTATCTCGGGGTCTTGTTCACGAATGAGAGAAAGGGGAAGACAGAGAAGGAGATCAGCCGGAGAATGGGAGCGGGAGGAGCGGTTTTGCAGTCACTAAATCGCACTGTGGTGAAGAAAAAAGAGTTGAGCCGGAAGGCAAAGCTCTCTGTCTACCGAGCAATCTTCGTTCCTACTCTCACCTATGGTCATGAAGTGTGGGTCATGACCGAAAGTGTAAGGTCGCGGGTGCAAGCGCCCGAAATGGGTTTCCTCAGACGGGTGGCTGGTATGTCCCGTAGAGATGGGGTGAGAAGTTCAGTCACCCGAGAGAGACTTGGAGTAGAACCGCTGCTCCTACACTTGGAAAGGAGTCAGCTTAGGTGGTTCGGGCATCGTACGGATGCCCCCCGAGCGCCTTCCTAGGAAGGTCCTCGAATGCGTGTCCCACTGGGAGGAGACCCCATGGCAGACCAAAGACCAGATGGAGGGATTACATCTCCAAACTGGCTTGGGAACGCCTCAGTATACTCCCTGAGGGAGTGGAGGAAGTTGCTCAAGATAAGGAAATCTGGAGGTCTCAGTTGGAACTGTTACCCCCGCGACCCGATTCCGGATAAGCAGTTGAAGATGGATGGAATGGATGGACATAAGTCACATAACGGAGAGACATGTAGAAAACCCAAGTTAACATGTCTTTGTCTCGCCAAGGCTACAGCCTAAATTCTTTTCACCTGCACACAAAGATTCTGTTGAGCACACGCTAGTCTCTCTTTAACCAGACTGTTGACTCACACAAGTTTCAAATGCTTCCATTAAACAGTCTGTGTCTGTGCGATGGATTATGGAAATGGATTCCATAGTGCATCTTCTGCACTATGGAAGTGCAGAAGATGATTCAGGAGTAAAGTGGACCCCCATCTCTAAACTGACTCCCACTGGCCAGCGTGGAAGGAACACGTTATTCCAACCAGTTCCTTTACCCTCCATCAGGCGCCCATGATGGAGGGGAAAGGAACTGGTTGGAATAACATGTTCCTTCCATGCACTACGTCCTACTGGGGAAACCTCCCGTCAGGTGAAAAGAAACCGGGTTGGACTCCTCATGCATAGAAGGAAGTCCGTTGCTCTCCCCAGGTTTTCAGATGTAGAAAAATCGTCTGATAAAAATGTACGAAAGAAATAAAGAAAATGCCACCTAATGTAAATCTAATTGATCAAAGCATATACTGTATATCTAGTGCTTATCAGAAATGAACATTTAAAAAAAGTATATATTTAAAAAAATATTGTCAAGAACAAAAAAGACAAACACGGTACAGTATCAGCTTTCAGGAGGCATATACAGTAGGCTATACTTCCAGACTCTGTGTTGCATTCAGAGATTGTGGAATAGTTGCTTGGCCAGGCGAGACAAAGGACACGTGCACCTTCACGGCGTGCCTTCGTAGTCGTGGTTGCCCGAAACGACCACCTGAAAGTCTTCTGTCTTCACGGAGGAGCGCTGGCGCCGGAGCAACCGCACGCTGTTATGGGAAGGCAGTCTGTTTCTCAACCCAGGGGTGTCGCACCAAATTCTGGGCCCTGGGTACAAGGATTTACTCACATTTTGTGCTTTAACTATCGATACAAATCTGCTATTTTTGAAAAATCAGGAACATTTTGTGCAAGTCTTTGAATATTTCAAATCTTTTTGAAAAACCTATGATTCTATGTCTGTGGTGCTCAAACTTTTTCATGCGAAGGACCCCCAAAATGATATGTATTTGGCCACGGACCCCCATCTCAAAATATTTAGTTCCAGGGACCACCCCAGAAGCAAAATCTTAGTTACAAATGTACGCTTAAAAAATACATATATTCAAAGATTTGCACACATTTTCATGACTTTTCAAAAACAGCAGATCTACAAGCTTGCAGCGTGGCACTCGGTGCCGTGCTGTGAGCTTGTATATCTGCTATTTTTCAATAGCTAAAGTATAAAATAATTAAGGTCCCTCCACCTTGGGCCCTAGTAACTCAGTCCCACTCCCCCCCTCCTTGTGACGCCCCTGTTCTCACCCCCTGCTGTTCTGGGGATTTGGGACTCTTCTATGCCCTCTATGCTATCGACACATTTTGAAATATGATAATCCCTGTGTCTGCACGTCTCTTTGTTGTCTGAAGGAGCGCCTGGAAATGCAAATCGGCACAAACCATTTGGTGTGTCTATCCACGAGGGTCACGAGGTGCGATTTCCATTCCCAAAGACATTTTGCCACCACGATCGCTAGAGCACACCCAGGGACGTGCTGGGCCCCTGATTCAGCCCGGGAAAAAGAGTTGGAGAGGCCCACATTGCGCGCTATAGAGAGAGATATAGTAGCTGCTGCTACTCAAAGATTTGCCATTTCAGATCATGACAAGTGACAAGCCAGTGGGCCAATTACATGAGTTATATTTCGTCATTGTCGGGTGGAAACCTTGTATGTCCAAAACCATTTCAAAAAATGTTTAAACTAGTGAAAACAGCCGATCTACAAGCACACAACGCCTCGCGGAGCACACCCAGGGACGTGCTGGCCTGGGCCCCTGATTCAGCCCGGGAAAAAGTGTTGGAGAGGCCCTCATTGCGCGCTATAGAGAGAGATATAGTAGCTGCTGCTACTCAAAGATTTGCCATTTCAGATCATGACAAGTGACAAGCCAATAGGCCAATTACATGAGTTATATTTCGTCATTGTCGGGTGGAAACCTTGTATGTCCAAAACCATTTCAAAAAATGTTTAAACTAGTGAAAACAGCCGATCTACAAGCACACAACGCCTCGCGGTGCGAGGCGTTGTGTGCTTGTAGATCTGCTGTTTTCACTACTTTTGTGCGACAGCCTTGTATGGTGAAGCAGGGCTTTGCTTTGCGAAACAATTTGAAACTTGAGAGATAGAAGGTTTCTGCCCAACAGTGACGATTTACTTTGTTGGCCGCCCAGCCCCCAAAATGGAACGAAGACATTTTATTTTATTTTTATTTTTGTCCTAATGGTCGGCCTGGACCGGCCGGGAATGAAACGGCCGTTCGGGAGTTGTCCCGCTTTTCCCAATGGCCAGCACGTCCCTGAGCACACCCGAAAACATCAACGAGCCACCCAAGCAATGACAGTTGTTTGGTGCTGAGCTGGATGAATATTGGAACACTCGGTGTGGTCACAGCTGGAGAGCGTCCTCGTCGTTCCTGGCAGCAACATTATAGCTGTGACTTTGTGGGAAAATAATCTGTTGGGCTGGGGACGCTGTCGAGAACAATATTTTCAGCCACGATGAATGAAATGTGATTTCGGGGCTGATTAGTAATTAATAACTCTGTCTCTGGCAGAGTTGACTGAGGGGGGGGCTCCAATCAAATTTGAGTTGCCTTCATACAAAATCGTATCGACTGTAAACACTTCAAAATTGGTCATTTCTGGGGTATGATCACACTTCTGAAGGCAGAGGATTCTTAAGATTTGTGAAGTTCTAACATTAGCCTATCTCTTTCGTGCACTTAACTCGAGGAGTGAAGTGACCGCGTTAAGCGCGTTTGGTCTCTATTCCCAACAGCTGTCACTGAAACACATTTAGAAAATGTTAACTTTTTCAATATATATTTCAAGGCCTTTTTCTGCCTTTATTTTATAGTTTGCTAGTAGAGGGTGACCTCTTTTGACATCTTGTCATCAAGAGCAAAACAAAACGAGAAGTGAAGCATCTTGTGGTTTGAGGGGAATTAGCACGCGTAGGTGTGAAACAAAGGAACTTTACAGGAGAATGTTAAATTCACCTGCGCTTCAAGAGTCAGGTCAAGTGTGGGAGGAACTATCCATTGCACATTTTGCACTCCAGACTCCAGTCTATAGTTTTCCCACACACACATTACCCGCAGCTCATGTGTGAGAGGAAATAGAAGTAGTCCTTTTAACTGCAACGTTCAGTACCAAAAGCAAAAAAATGTAGTCCATGCCTCGTCCAAGGACATGGATTTGTCCGGCTGACTTTGTTGGAGTCTGTGCTTTTCCCAGGGTCACAACATTGTTTTGAGCCTCTGCTCAAAACAATGATATCCCTTGACACCACCACGTACACTAATATCCCACTTTTCTCAGCAGTTCTTTTTTTTTTTTTTTCTTCTTCTTCTTTTTTGAGCAGCGCTAACCGCTCCTACATCTGGCTCCGTCCGTCCGTATGTCCCGCCAAGCCTGGCATCGGCCAAAGCTTTGCGGGACATAATGAAATTAAAATTGTACAGTACTTGACTAAATGTACTTCGTTACTTTACACCACTGCCACTTCCCCCCTTCTTCTATGTTTTGCTGACACATCAATGGGTCTCTCTCTCTCTCTCTCTCTCTCTCTCTCTCTCTCTCTCTCTCTCTCTCTCTCTCTCTCTCTCTCTCTCTCTCTCTCTCTCTCTCTCTCTCTCTCTCTCTCTCTCTCTCTCTCTCTCTCTCTCTCTCTCTCTCTCTCGCCGTTAGGTGTAATGCTATACAGACGACAGATGCTATGTGGGGGTCGTGACGACTAGTGTACCAGCAGGATGATCACTTTGTGCCAGCTGGCCATGTTTTCATATGCACTCTTAATTTATTACCAGATAAGGCAAGTGTGATGGTATTATTCACCATCTCATTGATATATAAAAAAATGAGTTTACTGTATTTTGTCCACCGCTAACTGCTAGTCCCCTGAGTTTATTGTCTCCTTTTTTATGTTCTCCATAAGATTCACATATACTGTAGGCTTTGCGTCACTGAGCATATAAACAGTACACTACTGTGTACAACTTTGAAGGAAAACAAAGGCTTGGTGTAGCGTGCTGGATAAAGCGAGGTTCGGGAGGAAGGGTGAACTGCTTATTGAGTTGCCTGTGCTAAAACACACTGTATCAGATAAATAGATACAAAAAATGTCAAAATGTAAACATTTATACTCATTTACTGCCAGATTTTAATTGACTTTGATTTATCTCTTGCCAGCCATTTTCAACATCTTCACCATTATTTTGGCACTTCCGGTTCTGGGTTACCGGCAATGATCAGTAAGTACTACAAACATATACTGGGCACTGTTGGGCCCAGTTTCGGCGATAGTTTACTGGATTGTTTTATAACCACACTAATAAAAAGACGTAAAAGGCATTTTGGGCAACTGTCGCCATTGTTAAAAAAGGGGTAAAGCTTACAAACTCATGATAGCGATGGCATCACTTTCTCTTTTGCAATAAAGTAAAGGTACACAAGTGTAAATAAAACCCTGACAAAGAAACAAGGGAGATACATAATTATAAAATGTAAAATGTCTACTGAGAAGTAAAAACACTAACTAAGAAACAAGAAAACGCAACAGACATACAGAACAAATGGACCCTTATGTGTACATTTTGTTCCATTTGCAAACTCTTAGAGTTATTATGGTGGTCCTTTCAGTAAATGTAAAAGTTTTGGAACCAGAGTACTGTAGATTGTATGTCTCCACATTTCAACCCAATTGCCAAAGAAACATTACCCTTGTGTGTTTGTTTTCTGCAACCACTGATAAGTTGCAACTCAATGTTGTAAGGCAGGCGCGCCATCAGCTAGCGGGCTTGGGCCCCATGAGGTCCCCCTGAGCGACTTGCGTTCTGACAGGCACAGAATAATAGACTCTCAGTTAGTCAAGAGTAGACAGAAAGACAGACAGAGAGACAGACAGACAGAATCACAGATCCATTTCTAGACAGCTCGCCCGCCTACAGAGCCGCACTGTAAAAAATCATTAAAGATAGCAGCCATCATGCCCATACCTTGTTCTCACTCCTCCCATCCAAAATAAAACTTTACTGGAGTATCAAATCGCACACCACCCGTTTCAGTAATAGTTTTTTTGCCCAGGCAGTCAGGTTGCTCAACGAAGGGTTGAAACATAGGCAAACATAGGCACTGTACGCACTTTTAAACTGTACACTGTTACACTACACTGTATAGTATTCCTCATTTCTCACATGGCCCTCTTCTAGCGCCACCATGAGGGCGATTCCTGCAAAACACATTTTTGGACACTAGAGATGTTGCCCTAAAATCACACAAAGTGGTACACAGTATCTCGAAAGTCATGTCATCAACATGGATCTGACCCGTTTCCCATATTCCCTCCTGATTGGCTACCATTGCCCTCTAAAGTATGTGACGTCACGTCACGTCACGTCACACTTTTCCCCTACTCATATCTCCGCAACCGTTGCCCTGATCCATGCCAAACTTTGCACACACACTCCTTGGCCCCTCATTTCTCACATGCCCCTCTTCTAGCGCCACCATGAGGCCGATTCTTGCAAGACACATTTTTGGACACTGCTCCTACAGATTTTGCCCTAAAATCATGCATAGCGGTAGTATCTCTACAGTCATGTCATCAAAATGCATCTGTCCCATCTAGCACCACCATCTGGTCGTTTTTTTAAAACAAATTTTTGGACACTGTCGGTCACTGTGACCATGTCTTTGTGTAATAAGGCTGAGAGTGCTCTTGGCACAAGCATTTCATTGTATCTGTACTTGTATGGATATATGTGACAATACACCTGAACCTGAAATAGTGTCTGCATGCACACTAAATATCCCAATACTCCCATGGATATTTATAAGGCCAAGAGATGACATTTTGAACATCTACGGTAGCTCTTCTTCTCCCCAAGTCGACCTTGAATCCATTCTGCCCTGGATAAAATGTATTCTTATTTGACGGCTGGGATAAACGTATTCACTTCTTTGCTTTCATATTCAACACAAAATCCCTTTGTTCCCAGAGCTCGCACGCCTTATTACAGGCTACAGAGCCAAAGTCAACCAAAGACAAACACGGTTACAACACATTGACCGCTGTAGTTGTTTATTTATTCTCTCTGAGCAGAGAGAAGACAGCAGCCCAAATCAAACTTTGTTGTGAAAGATGAGAGAATTTTATAGTAGCTCTGGTTCAAATTGCTGCTTAAATTCAAGTATCGCATCCCTGGGAGGGGATATAAAGACGTAACGGGTGAAAGAAAAGGCAAGCAAGTAAAACATTTGTATTGATTTGTATTTGTGTTTTTCATTTTGGGGGACGCCCGGTGCAGGCGCATACCTACTGTAATATAACAGTCCTTTTCACACAGTTGGCCTGGGGTCTTTGATGCATGTCAATTAGGGATGGGACGATATGAAAATTCCATATCACGATTATTGTGACAAAAGAAATCTCGATGTACAACAGTATTGCGATAATTACAATCCATTATCCTGGGCAGAACATTTGCCCAAAAATAGCCGATCTACGAGCTCACAACGCGTCGCGACACGTTGTGAACGCGTCGCGACACGTTGTGAGCTTGTTTATTTTTTGGCAAAGACATTTTATAGAGAGTGAAAAAAATACTGTTTTCAAGTACGTAAATGGTAAATGGTACCGGATATGCAGCTCAGCAAATAAAAGGTCATTGATCCCATGCAGTGCATGATAGAGGACGATATCGCGATAAATAAAATCTCCACGATACGATTATCGCAAGTGTTTTTTTATCACGATATACGATAAAATATCGCTTATCGTCCCACCCCTAATGTCAACCCCCTTCTCTCTCTGTCTCTCACTGATGTCTGTTAATAGTCTCAGAATAAAGCAGCAAATGCCAAAAATGATCTTTAAAAATATACAGTTATTTATACGTGATAGTGATAAACCATCGACTGAGAGAGAGAGAGAGAGAGAGAGAGAGAGAGAGAGAGAGAGAGAGGGAGGGAGGGAGGGAGAGAGAGGGAGATTGAGAGAGCAGGGTAAGGATCTGACTCGTCAGCATCCTTTCTGAGCACGGATGCCACAATAGAGCAATTATAAATTAGTCAGCCAAGGTATTAATCCAGCACACAGCACTTTGGGATTGGATATTTGGCAGGACCGGCGTTTTGGCCCGGGCAACTAATCAGAGGTGATGTTGAAATGGCTGAGTGTGAGAGAGAGAGAGAGACTCAAATGTTTTACTTGAGTAAAAGTATCAATACTGCAATGTACTGTAGAAGTACTCTGATATAAGTAAAAGCCTGCGATTCAAAATGTAACTGAGTAAAAGTACAAAAGTACTGGTATAAAAATTTACTTGAAGCACCAAAAGTAAAAGTACAAAATAGAGTACAATAGAGTACACTATTTGGGTCCAAGATGTAGTGGAGTAGAAGAAAATGTATTGGACATTGGAAAATACTCAACTTAAGTACAGTACTTAAAGGGGGCGTGACACCGGCCGAAATTTAACATTATGATACAGTAAGTCACGTGGTGTTTCTTCAAACGGTCTGAAAAGGAGGCGGGGCCGTATCAGTTAGTAGTGAATGTATACTTCGTCCGTCGTGCGGTGCCGCGCAATGTATACTTCGTCCGTTGTGCGGTGCCTCGCAATGTATACTTCGTCCGTCCTGCCGTGCCGCGCACAACGTGATGTTGTTGTTAGCGTGTAGCAGCGCCGCACCGCAAGGCTATTTTGGAGAGCTATTGTGTGTGTCACACACAGGCTACACACACACAGAGTGCACGAGCCACGGACCTCAGTCCTCCGAGACAGCAGGACATATGTCTGCTAAAAGGGCTCAAAGCTGCCGAGGAGAAGGAGATCGCTGGACGCTCGTTCTAAGCTGTCCCGGCCGCGTGATATTGAAACGTAACGGCATTGCGGCTAGCGGAAGACACAGCAGGGTATGGCCGACAAAACCGTCCCTTAAACGGGGAGAACTGAGAAGCGTGTTGACCCTCGTAACGAATCTCTGACACCTTTTTTGAAAAAGACATGTACTTTTTTACCATTTTATAGCGAATGGTGTATAATTTTTACCCCTAGAACTGAGTTTTAAAGTTGGTTTAGAAAGTCGGAAACATGCCTCGGACAGCTTTTTTTGGGGCAGTTTCAAAAGATAATGATATGGATACTCGACTCCGCGAGTCTCCGCCCCTCCCCCCATTAGCCCAATCAAATTAATGTATTGCCGTTACTGTACAGAAAGTACTACTTTCAGTACAGTAACTACAATAAATTAATTTGATTGGGTAATTTAACATGGGGGTACATGACATCATTAAAAAAATTGGCTAATTTGATAGCCATAATTAGCTGTTTTGGCCATGTCATGCCCACTTTAAAGGTCCATGAAACACAAAATCACTTTTTCTATAAATATATATTATATCAATGAGTCACTTGTGATAGGGAGCAGTGATATGGTTCAATTTGCCCATAGGCTTGGGGATTCAGAGCTTTCTGCTGTCTCTGTAGCTATTTCTGTGTACTTCCAGTTTCTAGGTCCAAAAGAAATCTTTCGCGCCACTCATTAAATATTAGCTATCAATGTTCTGTGGTGTAACGTGACGTAGGCATATCTAATTAATATTAACGTTTGTTTTACAGAGTCGTATCAAGGGGGGGCGTGGTTTCACTGTATGCTTGTTTGCCAGAGAGAAGAGCAGGCTCTCTCAACAGACAGTTACACTGTGTGGTGCCTGTGTTATTTTCTGTGTAGTGTAGCCTGTGTGTGTGTGTGTGTGTGTGTGTGTGTGTGTGTGTGTGTGTGTGTGTGTGTTTGAGTGCGTGTCGTGACAGTGCACGCACACACACAACGTCCACACACGGAAAACAGCAGATCTACAAGCTCACAACGCGTCGCGAAAGCGACGCGCTGTGAGCTTGTATATCGGCTATGTATGTAGCCTAGCTAATAGCCGTAGAGCCGAAACCAACGTGTTTACATGGTTGAGAAGCTATTGCTGCTACGGCTGTTAGCTAGGCTACATAGCTACATAGCTAATATACAAGCTCACAACGAGCTTGTAGATCTGCTAGTTTTCGTGTGTGGACGATGTGTGTGTGCGCGCACTGTCACGACACACACACGCACGCACGCACGCACACACACACACACACACACACACACACACAGTCACTCACACACACACACACTACACAGCAAATAGCTATAGTGATAGCCTAGTAGCGTCCATTCTTCACTGGTTCCGTGGTCCATAGCTGGATAAAAGCTCAGACAGCTTGTTTGTAAAATACCTGCACATTTAAATTAGTTATGTAACCTGGAGTTGCCGAATCTTTATACTTTTTACACCTCCAATGGCTGGTTTTAAAAAATGTTTCCGAAATGGAACAGCAACTGCCCAGTGCCCACTGCTGACAGCTTCGCTCTGTCTCTCTCTGATTCTGATAGAAGACGCATTACTCCGCCCCTCGCCCCCACAACGGCAGATAACCACGCCTACATTTTAGAAATCTTTTCATATCTCAAGTCTGATAAAACAAATAAAGAGGCGGGGTTTCTGACCCCTTTAAGTAAAAGTAGCCTACTTACTTTACACCACTGGTGAGAGATGAGAGAGAGAGAGAGAGAGAGAGAGAGAGAGAGAGAGAAAGAAAGAAGCCCCAGCATCAGGCACGTGCACACATAGACATCAAAGGGGGCTGGAGCCCCTCCCTTTTATCTGTAAAGAAGTGCCCTCTCCAGACCATGAAAGCAGTTTTTACTATGGTGAAAGAAATGCAAATGCCCTCTTTCCATGCCATACCTGAAGGCAGCATCTTATATGTTGAAAGAATTGCCCTCTCTGTGTAGAAATCGAGCTTCGATATGAACACCAAAAGTGCCCTTTTAGCAATTTCAGCCCCTGCCTCTCTAAACGTTCTCTGCACGTCCCTGCCCAGCATCATTGTGTGTTGAAACATCTGATTGTAGAGGAGAGAAAGAGAGAAGGCAGAGGTTCATGGCTGCAGATAACAGGTTATGTGTGCTGAAGGCTGACTGCTGTAGGTATTTCCACCTATGACTCACTGGAGTCAGGCTTGATCAGCCCCGGTAATGGTGGCGTTAACACGCGGATGGTGGCATAAACACAGCGTGCCCATGCGCGCGCGCACGCACGCACACACCCACGCACACACACACACACACACACACACACACACACACACACACACACACACACACACACACACACACTGGTGTAAAGTAACTAAGTACATTTACTTAAAGGGCCTTTAAGTAAAATTAAGTAAGTCATGATGCAGCATGATGATGCATAATGCATCATATGATGCAAAATGCATCACTAGTCATGCTGAAATACTAAAATATCTCAAAACACAGATTGAACACAAAAAATAACTTGTATAACAAAAAGGATTGTGTTGATCGTGTCCCAAAGAACAATAAAATAAGATGGTGAAGTGGCCCTTTAAGTACTGAACTTATTGCAACCCCCTATAGTCGCGAGAAAATCCCATGTAGCTCACTGCCTGTCTTTTCTTACCTTTTAACGTGAGCGCGAGAGTATCCATCGTGCAAGATCAGACCCCAACCATGCATCGTGCGTGTTTACGTTGTCCACAGCTTTAAAAAAATAAAAAAATAAAAAACTGAAAAACTGACAATCCGTTCAGGAACTGGTTCCTGTGTTGTATAAACAGTGTTTGAACCGTCCCATGGCTCGGAGGGACAAAATCTGCTTCCGGTTGCCATGGTAATAGTGCCGCGATCAAATGGGTCCGTGAGGAAACCGTTCCAAGAGGTTTAGTTCCGCTTTTTTAGTTCCGGGGGCGATAAAAAAAAGTATTTTAATTAAACATATTAAATTCTCACGTTTATCAGGCCTGGCAGGGAGCTACATAGACAGGGTTTTTTTTTTTTTACTTGAGTAATTCCAATTTCCAGTACTTTTTACTTCTACTCCACTACATCTCGGATCCAAATATTGTACTTTTACTCCACAACATTTATTTGAAAACGTACTAGTTAGACCTACTTTGCAGATAGGCCTATAAATTAGAATATTATAAAACATACATAAACCACTTCAATCCTATTTTATACCATGGCTATTTGAAAATAGATGATCTACAAGCTCCAGTTGCAATGTTGTAGGCTACTTTTATACTTTAAGGTACATTTTGTACATTTTGATGCGAACACTTTCATACATTTACTCAAGTGCATTTTGAATTCCTGACTTTTACACACGCACACGCACACGCACACGCACACACACACACACACACACACACACACACACACACACACACACACACACACACACACTCATTCAAGTTTACTCATTCAAATGACAAAACTCCTAATGATAGCCGCCAAGTGCCAGACAAATCCCCCCCCCCCCCCCTTATGTATTGATAACCATTTAACTCCACAACTGCAGTCATATCCCCGTCGCAATCAGTGATGGACAGCATGTTAAACAGGAGAGCTGTAACTTTCTAAATCACTACAACACACCAGGGGCGTCACACCAAATTCTGGGCCCTGGGTACAAGGTTTCGCTGCGGGCCCCCTATGAATGTTAACTATTGAAAAATAGCAGATATACAAGCTCGCAGCACGGCACCGAGTGCCGCGCTGCGAGCTTGTAGATTTGCTATTTTAGAAAAATCGTGAAAATGTGTGCCAAGAAACCTATGTTTTCATGTCAGTGATGCTCAAACTTTTTCATGTGAAGGACCCCCCCCCCCCCATTGCAAAATAGTTAGTTCCAGGGACCCCCCAGAAGCAAAATTTTTGTTACAAATGTTCACTTAAAAATATATATTCAAAGATTTGCGCAAATTTTCACGACTTTTCAAAAATAGCAGATCTACAAGCTCGCAGCGCGGCACTCGGTGCCGCGCTGTGAGCTTGTATATCTGCTATTTTTCAATAGCTAAAGTTATTAGGACCCCTCCACCTTGGGCCCTAGTAACTCAGTCCCACTTTCCTACCTCTTGTGACGCCCCTGTAACTGTAACACACCACCCCACCACAACCACATAACAGCCTTTCCTGTTATCCATCCCGTCACTTTGGGGTTATACTTTGAGCACTTAAGACCGGGAACGCACCTGTGTTGCGTTAGACATGAACCGCTTTAACCATTAGTTTATGCTTTAACTATTAATAAATAGCAGATATACAAGCTCACTGCGCGGCACCGAGTGCCACGCTGCAAGCTTGTAGCTCTGCTATTTTTCGTAAAATGTATAAAATGTGTGCAAGTCTTTGAATATACTGCATGTCTTTGAATATATTGACCCGAAGTCCTTCTTCTAAATCAGTGGTTCTCAAACTTGTTCATGTCAAGGACCCCCCAAATTACATGTATTTGGCCACGGACCCCCATTTCAAAATATGCAAATATTTGAGTTTCAAATGTTCGCTTTTAAAAAATATATATTCAAAGATTTGCCAAAAAAGAAGAAAAATAGATCTACAAGCTCTGAGTGCCACGCTGCAAGATTTACACCACTGTAGTTACTTTACACCACTGTAAAATAGCAATTGGACAAGCACACAACTGCGACGCGGATAGGGATGCTGGGGTTAAGAGGTTAAACCAGGGTTCCCCAATAGGCGGCCCGCGGGCCATTTGCGGCCCGTGGGGGGCTACTGTCTGGCCTCCACCAACCCCAGTAATAATGGTGGTATAAGAGCAGCAACAACACTAGTATATCGTCATTGTCAGGTGGAAACCTCGTATCTCCAAATGTGTACATTCTTTCGCAAAGTAAAGCCCTGCTTCATCATTCAAGGCTGTCTCACAAAAGTAGTGAAAATCTACAAGCACACAACGCCTTGCACCCGCGAGGCGTTGTGTGCTTGTAGATCGGCTGTTTTCACTAATCATTTTTAAAATGATAAATGCAAAACGAACGGTTTTGGACATAAAAGATTTACACCCGACAACGACGCTATCTGAACTGTCGCTGGAGTAGCGGGAACGCCACTGTTGTCCCCTGCAATGCTGTGGCCCTCGGCTTGGTACCCTAGACATGATTCTGCCCTTGGGGAAAACTAATTCTGGAACCCTGGGTTAAACAGTAACATTAGAATATCTTCTACTAATTCATTGCTCATCCACAACATGAATGACCTCTTGATTTGATGGTTTTTTATGGAGCCAAATTACTTTGCGATCCTGAATGAAAATTAAATTACACATGGCAATTTCATATTGACCTCCAAAAGTAGACCAAACTACCAGCAGAACTGGAACAGAACTGTATTAAAATGTTGCTTGAGGGAGGTGCACTGCGCAATTCAAACAAACACTAAGCAGCATCTCAACAGCTTGTGTTTATTTAACATTACTTGCAGCATTTGCCATATTTGTTTCACTGAGTAGTAGTTTTACTAGTTTAATGTGGCCCATTGTTGCCTGATGGGAAATTATCGTGCCGGAGGCTTACAATCTTACAATTTAGTTTACAATTAACTCTCCTACTGCCAGATTATTTATTTATTTATTGGGTCTGGTGCCATCAAAAAGCGGCTTACCTTTGCGACGTTATAGCAGATAGACAGACATTTATTTTATTTTTATTTTTTTTATTTTTTTATTGTGCAATAGTGCACTTTGGTCTGCCAGGCAGCAGAGGGCGGCGTCATGCAAGAATGAATGTGAATTTGCCTGTTATGTGTTGAAGAAGAAGAAGACCAGTCACTGGCCACAGAGCCTTACAGCCAGAGGAAATCAACAAGGAAGTGAATTGTTCTCCGTTGATCTAACGCATAATGGATTTTTTACACCATCACCGCGGAAAATGTGTTTACAGTAGACGGCCACGCGACCCCTCATCAGCTTACAGTCATCAGACGAACGAACCGAACGAGCGCCGTATTGGCATCGAGGTTCTGTAAAAAATGGGGCGAGCGTTATCGTTCAAAGCGTGGGGAGAGTTAAGGCATTTAGCAGACACTCTTAATCCAGATCGTCTTACAATAAGCAAGGTAATACATCAATACATCAAATGCATAGAAATATCAATCTAGACAAAAATAACATAGGTAGCCCGAGCACCTAAATGATAGTTACGAACCAAATGGACCCTTATGGGTATGTAACTCAGAGAGTGTACAAATGGAATCAAATGGACCCTAGCTGGTCCATTTGGTTCCATTTGTACACTCTCAGAGTTAAATTAACATTGATTTTAGGATATAAATTGAGGTCTCGGAGATAGAAATGCCATTAAATGGGGGTCCGTAGCCTAATGCATGTCAAACTGGGGGTCCTTGAAATTAAAATGGTTGGGAATCAGACGTAAAAATCTTCTCTAAGGGTCATATCTTTTCAAATGGGGGTCCGCGTGCTAACTGGGGGGGTCCTTGACATGAAAAGGTTTGAGAAGCACTGCTGTACATCTCAGAGATGACTCGATGACTACAGATGAATGGAATAAGAGACATTCTATGGGAACATTCATTCTAACAAAAAGTGTTGACTGCCATTTGAATAATAACTCCCTTCTTCCACCGATTTCGGTCCAAGCTCAAAAGTACCGCAATGAATAACTTTAATGACTTGTCTGGAATGGAACCATGTAATCCATCAAAAAAGAAAGAAAGGAGAAAAAAGAAAGAAAAGGGAAGCGTCAGTACTTAAGTGGTTCTCGGCGTAAAAAATAATAAGAACTTGTTCTGGAGATTTTAAACAATGGAATATAATGTAACAGATGTCACGCACGACTTGATGGTCTCACCCGCCATTATAGCGCTCATGTAGTCAAATCTTTGCCGAGAGCCGTGCAGAGAGGGGGTAAAGCGGAGATGAAAGGGAATACAGCACCAGTAAACATTATCGTCACTGTCGGGCAGAAACCTTGTATCTCCAAGTTTAACATTAACGTTTTTTCATCAAGTAAAGCCCTGCTTCATCATACAAGGCTGTCGCACAAAAGTAGTGAAAACAGCCGATCCACAAGCACACAACGCCTCGCTGTGCGAGGCGTTGTGTGCTTGGTTATTTTCACTAGTTTAGTTCATTTTTGAGCGGTGGTCACAACGCTCCTATACGTGGCGGTGTGTGTGGGTATGCGTGTCTGTAGCCTGCAGAACCTTTTATGACCACACATGTTAAGGGAGGGGCGCTGTTGTTCAGGATAGGCCAGGCACACTCACACACAAACGTTCAGGCCAGGCCAGGTGCACACACACACACACACACACACACACACACACACACACACACACGGGGGAAGGGTGTGCCCCCCCCCCCCCCCCCAAAAAAAAAAAAAAAAAAAAAACACACACAGGGGGCACACGCACGCACACACTCACTCACTCACTCACTCAGGCACACACTCCACGACCACCGCTCAGTTGACACGGGTGTGATTTTTAAAATGATAAATACAAAATGAACGGTCTTGGACATACACGGTATCCACCCGACAACGACGATATCCTGAGGAAAATTATTATTTTATGTAATCTGTCGCCAGATGTCCTCGAGAGTTTACCCCCCTCCCCCCCACGTATCATCAGCAAGACTCTTGTATTCCGTCTACCGTGTGACCTGATTCTTCAAGACACCATGCCAGTTTACCTGAGCACAGCTGTGTGTGCATGGCCATCAGGCCTAAGCCATTTGGGCTTATCCCGGGTTTCCGAGGATTTCCGTCCGGGCCGCGTTTGCCCACATGAAAAGGAATTTAGTCGGAGAGGGGCTCCATGAATTATGCAATGGCAGAGTGGATTTGCAGGTCTTGCTGAAATTAATATCATACTGAATGTGTTTGGTGGGAGCCGGGGGGATTTTGCACCACAGCCGAGGGTTGGGGAAACAAATTTGTACTTCATGACTGAGTTTCTTTGGTCGGCGAATGGAGTTTTGATTATGTCAGGGCGAATAGGTCTCTGTGCAGCACAGTTTACATTTGATTTAACTCTGTGTGTAAAAACTCACTGGTTCATTACTCTCTCAGAGTTAAAAGTAGGAGAAACCATCAATGTCTGACAGAACTTTTAACTAGATGTCGATTTTAGATGGGGGAATTATTGAGTGTTTAGAACTTTAAATGGACAGATGGACGGGCAGATATTAGATATTCACTTAGATATATCTATTTCACATACAGTAGATATATGAAATAGTACAGTATATGCAAATACAGGCTGTGGATAATCAACCACCAGCCACACCGTTGAGAGTTTCAAAGCACTGAATTACTCTGAAACTTATACAGGCCAATCTGAGGACAGCAAACAAAGGGAAACAAAAGACCAAATCAAACTCTTTAAACACTAGGCAGGAAAACACATCCACGGAATGAGAATATTTACTTTTTTCTTGTAATGTCTCAGATGCAGTTTCCTCTGATCTGGTTCCCATTTCAGCAAAGCTGAAACCAAAGCAATGCAAATAAGATGGACATTTTACAAAACGCTCTGAAGTCATTCTGTGCATTATACATCACTTGCATTGTTAACAAGGAAATGCAATCACATCACTCATGTGGACGCAACAGATATGAAAAAGAAGCTATTATTGAACGAATAATACATTTCTGTAGGCAAATAGATGGCTGGGTGGACTGATTTTGAAAAATATTCATCCCAGGTGTGCAACAGCAGTGGTGTACAGTAACTAAGTACATTTACTTAAGTACTGTATTTAAGTACACTTTTGAGTTATTTGTACTTTAATTGAGTAATTCCAATTTCCAATACTTTTACTTCTATTCCATTTTTTCACCCAGTGCCAATTGCCTATGTAATCCTGGGCTCTGCACTCCCTCTGCCGCGCCTGGGGAGACAACGGACTGACCTCATGCTTACTTCTATTTATGAGTAGTCCAAGTTGCTTCTTTTCACCTGAGAGGGGAGATTTCCCTGGTATGGACGTAGTAGTCCGAGCGTTTCAGGCAAAAATCGTTTTCCTGCAAAACAAATGTTTGCATTGGATTCAGAATCCCAAAAAAACACCTAGTTTGACATGCAACCTAAAGCATATTTATTTTTTGTATTATTTTACTCTATAGTAAAGTCTATGAGAGCCCAACTTTGATTGGCTCCCACAAGTTTCCCAAGACAAATCTGCGATGCCCCTATAGCCAAAAATGTTCCATGTGGCATGTTCTAACTGTGTGCCAAATTTCATGCTTCTTTCATAAAGTGCACGATTCCATCAAAATACTGCCCGAAACGCCTTGACTATAGCGTGTGGAAGGAACACGTTATTCCAACCAGTTCCTTTTCCCTCCATCAGGAGCCCCGACTGGCCATTACAGACACCAGGATGACTGCATGTTGTTGTGAGGGTACCTACCCTAGGAGACACAGGGAGAACATGCAAACTCCACACAGAAAGGCCCTTTGGGGGGCGCCCGGTGGCCTACTGGTCTAAGCGCATACAGTACCATATAGGCATTGATGCCTGGCGGCATCGCCGGTTCGATTCCCGATCCGGACAACCTTTGCCGCATGTCTCTCTCCATCTCTCCCCCCGCTTCCTGTCAGTCTACTGTACTATCTTCACTACTAATTGACAGGCCAGCTCCTGGTGTTTTTTAAGCATGTCATTGATAGACTCTCACACCACTGCTTCTACAGATTCCTCCTTTCACACATACATCGCCGCATTTCCCCCCTACATTCCTAGCTGCTTTCCCTGAACGTATTGTACTTGCACAATGTACAATTAAACAAAACAATAATTTAATGCTATGACGCAAATTACATCATAGTACGTCCATTATAAACCTTCTGGCCGAAACACAGACTTACAAATAGTTCCACGGTGCAGTGTACTTATGAGTGTAGTAGGCCTACTGTGTCCCCTGGTGGCAGGGACAGTGTAGTGCAGACTAACCCTTATGTTGATCAAATATAGAGCAGTCCTGCCTGAGCGCCCGGAGGGCGCGAAGTCCTAGGAATGGAGTGGCCGCGCAGCGGCCGCGAATTTCTAGTCCAATAAAGGCATAAAAGCCCAAAAACAAATCTTAAAAAAAAAAAGAAAGGCCCTTTGGCCAACCCCACCTAGGGTGTGGGCGCTGATGCCGCAGAGGAGAGAACACGCCCACAGCGTCCCCCGGTGGGAACCGAACCCAGGACCTTCTAGCTGGGAGGCGACAGCGCTACGAACTGCCCCACCGTGCTCCCAACTTTTGTACTTTTACTCAAGTAAATGTTGAATACCGGACTTCTACTTGTAACAGAGTACATCTACATTGCAGTATTGATACTTTTACTTAAGTACTTTTTACACCACTGTGCAAAAGTATGGCAAATCACCTCCAAAGAACCCACTCTCTAGTCGTATTTAATAATTACCATTAATGGCCTGCAAGGGACTATATATGGGCTATACAGTAACTAGCAGCACCATTAGCTTCTGTCAAAATGATTGCTGAGGCAAGTGACACCAAAACTACCTGAGGTGATTTGCTAATAAGTGTGGACTGGGAAGTTGCTGAGCAAAATGTGTTTACAATGTTGCTAATTGACAGCCTGTGACTCAGTCTGTCTGCCATTTGGTGCCACTTTCCGAGTCGGAGTGTTAAGAGGGGGGTTGTTAGAAGCTTCTCCATTAATCAAGACCCGCCTGGACAATTTCAAGATATTTTCAGATGAACTAAACTGTTGTGTTTGAAAGAGCATGCTAGTGCTTTCAAACAATTTTGACTGCTGCAGTTGATGACAGTCTACTACAACCAGTAAGACTCCCTAATCGGGAGATAATCAACCGTCACGTCGCATACACAAACTTTAGAAGGCAATCGTAGCCAATCAGGAGGGGAATATGGCAAATAGGACAGATCCATGTTGATGACATGACTTTATAGATACTGTGTACCGCTTTGCGTGATTTTAGGCCAAACTCTGTATAGTGTCCAAAAATGTGTTTTGCAAAAATCGGCCTGATGGTGACGTTAGAAGAGGGCCATGTGAGAAATCAGGGGCGGAAGTTGTGATTTGCCATCCAAGGAGTGTGTGTGCAAAGTTTGGCATCGATAGGGCCAACGGAACAAGTTTAAGTCAATGGTCTAAAGAAAAAGGCCTTCAGCGTTTGTAATTGTGATGCAACGTCGGCCCCAGTCTCAAACAAGATATCTTGAAAACAACTGGTTGATTACCATGCAATATGATGTGGGCCTTTATCCTCCCCTGAGGATGAACCATAATCATTTCAGAGACCAAATGACCTTTCCTCTAGTGCCACCCTCAGGCCAAAAGCAGCCGAGAAATCTCTTGGTTTTCATACCAAGGTTTCTTATTTAGCCTCTCAGACCCAAACTGTAGAATATTTTGTTGTCGTTGAATACGATTGTGTCCACAATTCCAAGCTGTATTGATGTCGGTACCATAGGATAAACAGGCAAACGTCGATCAAAATAAAATCTTCTACATTCTCTAATTGCGTAGACTTCTTGTAAGTTAAGTAGGCTAATGCAGATGTTTAACAATAATTTAACTAGTGAGAGCTCACAAGAGGTAAAAATCTATAATGGTCCATTTGGTTACTCTCCATCATTTAGGTGGGGACCACCTGGAACCCCCTCAGGGACCACTGGTTGAAAACCACTGATCTACAGTAATGAGCAGATAGCGGGATGAGCCCTAATGACTTTGGTGGCCCCATGGCCTTTCCTGTAACATCACCCTCAGGCCAAATGTCCGCTTGTTTTCTGTTTAACGGCAATTTCTTATTATTTTCACTTCAGCAATGTGTTGCTCTGTCCAGAGAATATACATGTACAATCTGCGCCTCCAAATTCAATAATAGTAATAGAAATCTTTCTTTGTTTGCCCTTTTTCCTTTTTTAGCTCGACTAGTGCGTGGGGAGGATGGCAGTGCAAATGTTGCTCCGTCCAAACCAAAGCACTTTGTTCCAGTTGGGTCCACATTACCGGTAGATCCGGAGACATCAAAAAGCTGAATGTCGTTGCACTCCGGGAAAAAGATGGAAACTGGATTTTGGGGATTTTGTAGTAAGGGCCAAGGAGTGCAGTGCACACTAAGATGCACATACAGATACGCGTGTGCGCGCACACACACACACACACACACACACACACACACACACACACACACACACACACACACACACACACACACACACACACACACACACACACACACACACACACACACACACACACACACACACACACGCAGGAAGGCAGACAGGCAGGTTTGCTCACTGGCTCGCACGCACGCACGTACTGTACAGAAACATGCGCATACACAAATGCACGCGCACTTACACAAAATGAGTCATTAACGCAAAAGCCAAGTGCAACATTTCAGCTTGCAAAGTTATCCCTCACGGAGTTTGAGAACCCGTGGGCTACATTTACTGAGAGAGTACCCTGTTGGACCTTAAATATTTCATTTGTTTGTAAACTGTAGCACCAACCCGCCAAGTCAACCCCTTCCCCACAAACACAAACACACACACACACACACACACACACACACACACACACACACACACACACACACACACACACACACACACACACACACACACACTGTGCCTCCATCCCAAAATAAATCGGTAGAAATTAGAGGCTTATGTGTTTCTCTCTCGGAGACATTGTGCTGGAGTGCTGCCCAGGTAATGGTCATCGGCCCATCGGTTTGGCACAGGGCTCCCATGGGCACTGCACAGCTCAAAATGAGAGCCCGTGGATCGCTGCCAACAACCAAAAATATATAAATCCAAGGCCGCTAAAACCTGCAGGGAATAGTTCCTACTGCACCGCGGAAAATAATACGGGTGGAAACCCAAAAAGATGAGAAAGCAGTGTTAAATATGCCGTTTGGTGTGTATTTTTCATCCGCGGCTCCCCGTGGCACGGTGAATCAGTACTATTGGCAAATCCGCCCGATCTGAAGATAATGGGAATCAATTGTCTGTATTGCAGAGCCTGCAGGGCTCCTCCACTCTCTGGAGCGACCTGCCTGCCCGCGAGGAGCTCAAGGCTTGATAAATCACTGTCTTCTTTTAACACAGTTAGATCGGGTACGTATTATTGTGTATCATTTCATGCTTTAACTATTGCGAGCTTGTAGATCTGCTATTTTTGAAAAATCTTGAAAATGTGTGCATTTGAATAATTTGACCCGATTCTATAAGTGTCTTCTGAAAGTTTTTTTGCAAAAGATTATGTTTCTATGTCGGTGGTGCTCAAACCTTTTCATGAGAAGGACCCCCAAAATGATAAGTATTTGGCCATGGACCCCCATCTCAAAATATTGTATCATCGACCCCCCAGAAGCTAATATTCGAGTTACAAAATGAAAGTTCCCTTTAAAATATATATACAGTATATTCAAAGATTTGCACAAATCATGATTTTTCAAAAATAGCAGATCTACAAGCTCGCAGCGCGGCACTCGGTGCCGCACTGTGAGCTTGTATATCTGCTATTTTTGAAAAATCATTCAATAATTCTAGGCCTAAATGGGTTAAATCACTTCTGAAAATGTACTTTCATCGAAAGGCTCGTGACATCATTTTAAAGTTTGACATTTTATTGTCTGATTCCCTCAAAACGAAATGACCCCTGAATGTTTTGTTTCCAGCGGTGGAAAAAGTACTTGCGTGTTTTTTACTGAAGTAAAAGTATCGATACTGCAGTGTAAAAAAAAAACTCTGTTAGGCTGAAGCCACAACAAAGTACCTATGAGAGTGGAATCAAAAATAGCCGATCTACAAGCTACGCCTCGCGCTGTGAGACGCTGTGAGCTTGTAGATCGGCTATTTTTGAAAAAAGAGGTTTGGTAGAGGGGAAAAAGAGTAGACTAAGTACAGTGACAAATGTCATGTTTATTAAGTATTACTGATGATTGTGCTGTCAAACGATTAAACTACATGGAATCTATGAAAAGGTTGTGGGGGTCCCTGCTTCATCTCTCTCTCAACTAAGGGGTCCTTGGCCTGACAACTTTGAAGATCCCCGTCATAGAAATATGACTCATGTCACAGGTTGGCCACATCAAGTCTGAGATCCACGTTCATGTAAAGCAAACCTACAAGCTCACAATGCAGCGCGCAGCGCTGCGTTGTGAGCTTGTAGATCAGCTATTTTCACTTCTTAAACATTAGTTTTCTAATTCATGGATTTTCCTTGATGTTTCTTTTATTTCTTCATGAAATTACTGAAAAGAAATCATTTTTAATTCATGAAAGAGTTTGCTATTTTTTTTTTTTTTTTTGCAAATGTTTGGGAGAGCTGAGAAGCCGGCTGCCCACTCCAAGGTCTGGCAGCTCATTAGGTTATATCGTCGGCCAATGCGAGAGAGAGATTGCCGCAGGTATGCAGCCTTTTAAAAATATAAATATAAATAAAAAAGGAATTAAACTGCCAGCTAAATGTTATCTGACTCTGCAAACCAAGGAGCTCCGAGCAAGATGTGCAGGGCACAGTGAAAGCATTTGACCCTCACAACAGGGTTATTTCTTTGAGAAGTATTAGCACAGGCCAGGGTGGATGTCTGGATCTCACAAATACGTTTTAGTCTGCAGGGCCATAATGTCGTGAAAGTCAGCTTTTAACCCTGCAAGGCCCGAATTAATTTCTACTGGCCAAAAAAAAAAAAAAAAAAAAATCAGATGGTGTTGTAGGAGTCCTAATCACAGGAAAATGTAATTTAAAAAAATGAATCATGTTTTTGTAAGGTTTTATAGCCATAAATCATAAATCATAAATCATGCTCTAATTTGCATTTTGGGGATATTCTTCACAATATTAACATATGCACATGTTCTAGACAATCTAATGATCACGAAAAAAAATATTACAGGCATTTTACTTATGTTTTAGTGAGGAATAGCTTCAGTTAAAAAGTGAGATGTTGTTCGTCCAGACGCTGGAATTTCAACTTCTCTGGGAGGTGTGAATGTCAGTCTCTGTGGGGGGTATTTATATGCAAATATCGTGGCCAATGGCATTGTAATACTAAACAATAGGATTTAATGGTGATGTTAATGTGAAAAAAGAACAGGAAAACTAATTATAACATTTTTTAAAAAATGATTTAAAAAACGTTGCCAAAAAGCAACGCTGGGCCTTGCAGGGTTAAGATTGGTCTGCTGAAAATGTAACACAGCCAGTATTGTGTGTTATAGTCGCTTACTGTAGGCTAAACTCCTTCCTTCACCTAAATTCCCCTACTGCAGTATGCCCTTTTATTTTTTTATTTTTGCAATCCTTTTTAGGTTGTACATTAGAGCAGGGGTCTTCAACGTTTTCAGACCAAGGACCCCTTAGTTGAGAGAGAGATGAAGCAGGGACCCCCACAACCTTTTCAGAGATTCCATATTTCATTGTTTGACAGCACAATCATCAGTGTATTTATTTCAGTGTTTTCCAATATTTAACCACTTGAAAGTCTGCTCTTTTTCCCAAATTTCACATTTCACTCTTTTCCCCCTCTACCCGTCTAATATTTGACCATTTGGCCAATTTTTAATTTGTCATCCCCAAAATAATTTGGGGACCCGTCTGGGGGTCCCAACCCACAGGTTGATAAGCTTTACACAGCAGTCTATTATGCCATACCTGGTCGAATGCGCCCTTTATGTCTTTATGACATAAAGCATCACTGCTTTTGTCAAGGATGCAGTTCCATGTCTGCAACAAAACCGCAAGGAGGTCAGCTGTGCTGTGATTTGGTCTGGTTCCATATTGTTTACTGGGGATGAGGCCATGGCTGAGAAGATAGCCCTTTGTGAACAATTGAGATATACAGTATTGCTCTTTAAGTTGCATTAACAATGCATGTACAGTATAAGTAAAAAAGAAAACAAAGCCTATCCTTACCTACACCTGACCATTCTATTGTAAATACAATACAATTTATTTTCATTGTGTTTTACAACTTTTTATTGCGACCGTCAGTCTGTCCGTGGAAGAGAGCATTCCCCACTAGCTGATTATCTTAAGATGGTTGGATGTGATGATAAGCTATAAGCTTAGTTGATCCTGGCGATAAGGTCTGAGTCGAGGAATGCTCTCTTCCCTGGTGAGAATTGCCCCTTTATATAGGGCTTGTTTGTGTATTGTATGACATCACGCCACATCATCAGCTGTGGACTCTGTGATGTCATCGTATCTCCATATATGGCCATCTCCGTATATGGAGATATAAGTCGTCCATGCCCAAGTATGGGCTGGTGAGGTCAGACTTTGTGTGATGCGTAGGTTATCTCCATATATGGAGATTCAACATTCCAGGTGTAACTATGGCTGCCCGTATGACGTGAGAGGTGGAGGTTGTGATATCTCCCGATTAGGGAGTCTTACTGGTTTTATGATACCTGTGTTCTATCTGTCTGCCCGTTTTGCAATTCAATCATTAAAATAGAAAGATGCAATTGGAAATTGCAAGTGCGGTACCCAGGACGCAAGTCACATTTGCAAATTAATTTCGTTTTACCGTTTGAATGTTCCCATTTCAGCCGATGAAGCCAGGCGATTTGACATATGACCCAAGTGCGTGCCCCCAAAACTACGGGAGGAGTAGCGTGGCAAAATAAAGTTCATCTAGAAAAACGTAAATAGAAAATCTGCAATTTTAGGAAATCACAAGTGTGGTTGCCCAATTCGCCCCCGACACGAGTCGTGGGTTGCGCTGCCGGGACCCGAGGAAAACGCTGGGACCCGAGGAAGGCGAATACAGTTGGAGGCCATGTGATTTGCGATTCAAAATGGTGCTGATCGGATCCTGCCTTCGTGATATGTGGATATGGTTTAAGAAATGGGCTCCTCCCACAAAGCCAACATTGCCATGTCCCTCCCGAGATCACTTGTATTTCATTTTGGGAGGATTGTTCCCCCCAAAAAACATGTTTTGGCATGAAATGTGGCGGCCCTTATGGATATACGTGGAAATGCTTTTGGGGAATCATTGAGTATACGACCCTTGATATGTGATTCATGTATGGACTATGGAGATGTCCCACTCACCACTCCCTATGTACATTATGTGTCCCTATAGGAACAACAGCTGCGGTCACATGAGACTAATGTCATAGAAAGTACAAAGAGACCGACATCACTACAGCTGATGTCACAGACAGAACGGCCCATACAAGGAGATATGCACGTGTGTTGAGTTTGATACCATGCGGAGTGAGCTCACTTCGCACAGGTGTGATTTGTTTTAATTCTCTTGTAAGTGAAAATTATGATAAATTAAAATATAATTATGTAAAAAAAAAAATGCATTCCTGGTAACGTCACTCACCATCAACAAGTGCGACCTGATATAAATAACAAGGCGCGCTCTGCTGGCGCACAAGTAGGCCATACATGGCCACGGGTGCACAAGACGCAAGTTGGCAACTCCACAGAGTGCAGTCTAGCTATTATTACTACTACTACTATACTACAAGAGCAGACACTGTGACACCATTGTGCTCCGCTGCATAAACTCTGTGTAATAAAGTGTAAAATGGAGATTTTGCACAAAAACAAGTTCCACCTTTTTTTGTCCTCGCTGGGTAACAAGTGCGCAGGGTTGAAGTAACGGATTACATGTAACGGGATTACGTAATCAGATTACAAAAAACAGGTAACTTGTAAAGTCTCAGGTTACATTTTAAAATGTGTAATCTGGATTACAGTAACGGATCTGAATGATGGGGGTTACATGCTGGATTACATTCTCCCCTTGCCCTCATCAATTTTACAAATAAGTTATAGCGCCAAACAATAAAATAATCAAGTCGAATCAGCGTAAAGTACTGACACTTCGCTTAAGTAAGATTCTGTTGTCCTTTTCCTAATTACATTGGCTCAATATTCTTGTCTAGTTATCAACGGTAAAACTTGTTTTATTTAATTCGAGAGTTTTGCTAAACAGTAATCCAAAAGTAACTGAAAGTAACTAGTAGTTACTTTTTAAATTGTGATAATCAGATTACGTTACTGACTACATTTTCTTTGCAAGTAACTTGTAACTGTAGGGGATTCCTTTTTAAAAGTAACCCTAACAACCCTGTGTGCGACAGACTGCTGATTGAGATTATCATCCAGTGGCGTCAGTTCAGCAAAAGCTAGGGTATGGCAAAGATGGGAGTCCTCATGGAAAAGAGGCATTACATTTTGTATAACACGGTTCTATTGTGAAAATAGCAGATCTACATGCTCACAACGCCTCGCGCTGCGAGGCGTTGTGAGCATGTAGATCGGCTATTTTCACAATGTCTGAAAAAAACGATTTTTTTTTTTCATTTCTTTACACAGGTTTCTACGGTTTCTTGGCCTGGATATGGCAGCCTGAAATGGTTGTTAGTAAGCGTGCCACAATTAACAATAATGCATTGCACCTGTGCAGATGACCTGCGGAACCTGGGAATATACCATTTTGTCAAGATGGGGAGAATACACGTCTGGAGAATATAATCATAACACCTTGTTAAAGTGACCATTTTGTTAAATTTCGCATTTGTTGTTATTTTACTGTAATTTAACAACATAATAACCAGCGCAGATAGACAAAGAGACATTCATGGATTTATATTTAAAAGTAACTTTTATTCTCCCCCCTGGACCCAGGGTATGGCAGCTGCATACCCCTGCCATACCCAATTGACGCCCCTGTGATCATCATCTGCTTATACTCTTTTGACCTCCGCTGACTTTCACCCACCACAGTGCAGTGCCATCCCTACGGCGGCCTCAAAAAGACCCACCTGATACGCATGGCACATTCCAGATGGGCCCAAAACAAAATGCATTTAGCAACAACCCACCCTGGGCAGAGTGAGCGCCCGGGGTCTAAAATGTGCTGCATATCGTCGTTGTCGGGTGGAAACCTCATGTACTGTACTCATGTACAGTAATTGGCCCACTGGCTTGTCACTTGTCATGATCGCTATAGAGAGATCTCTCTCTATGGAGGGCCTCTCCAACATTTTTTCCCGGGCTGAATCAGGGGCCCAGCACGTCCCTGTACTATACTATAAGAACAGACACTGTGTAACACCGTTGTGCTCCGCTGCATAAACTCTGTGTAATAAAGTGTAAAATGGAGATTTTGCACAAAACAAGTTCCACCATTTTTTTGTCCTCGCTGGGTAACAAGTGCGACAGACTGCTGATTGAGACGATCTCATCTGCTTATACTCTTTTGACCTCCGCTGACTTTCACCTACCACAGTGCAGTGCCATCCCTACGGCGGCCTCAAAAAGACCCACCTGATACGCATGGCACATTCCAGATGGGCCCAAAACAAAATGCATTTAGCAACAACCCACCCTGGGCAGGAGAGTGAGCGCCCGGGGCCTAAAATGTGCTGCATAGCTAAACAAGTGCAGGCAGGCATATACAGTTGCAGACAAGACACGATGCATAATACAAGAGAGCAGATAGACTCCAACACAGTTCACTTGTGGTGCTGAACTGGTCAGACAGCTGAGTTTCCCTTTCCGCGGTGTGTGTAGGCAGTCCACTCCACTTAGTATTACTAGCATCCCCTGCTGTCTTTATTGAGACGGCTATACAGTAAAGAACGCCGAGACAGACAGAGGAGGAGGAGGAGGGGAGGCCGGGATGCCGGAGGAGGAATTATTCCTTCGGGGCTGTGATTCAGCGGGGCCAGTTGTGCAGTTTCAAGAGCGGCCTACTGCACATGAAAATAAAAGAATAAGTAAATAAAAAATATGGGCTAGCCGAGGCCTGAATTACATGTATACTTTTCAGGCAGATGTCTAGTCGTGGAAAAAGTACTCACATTCTATACTTAAGTAAAAGTATCAATACTGCAATGTAAAGTCTGGAATGAGAAAAGGTACAAAAGTACCGCAATCTGCTTAAAGTACTAAAAGTAAAAGTGCTCATTATGCAGAAT